>NW_028189923.1:72500-259799 GCF_048542155.1 Nylanderia fulva | reverse complement strand
CGTTTTCTTGTCCGCGGGTTATTACCGTTCGAATCTCGAACATTCCGCCCGCCTTGCAGTAATATACCTGCAATCGTGTTCTCAGCGCGAGAGTGGGGCACGAGCCTATTCACGCGCTCGTGCGTGACGGACACGTGGAGCGCACGTGCTCCGATTGATTTAGAGAACGGAATGCTGAATCGATCAGCTGTTGATACTGGGAGTCAGTATAGACGCGTATAGGTTAAGCGTCGCGTAGACCGTATGCTGGCGATGTGCAAGTGACTGTGAGTGTGAAGTACAATTGTGAGGAGAATAATGAAAATTTAGTGAAAAAAAATAAATGAATGTGAATATGGAATAGAGAAAAGTGTAAATTTTTTAAACTAATCGCGGACGACGCGTGATTGCGATTCGAGTGAGTGCTCTTCGGTGCCGTCGGTCAGAAAGACTTAACTTGTTTACGGGACGCGTCAAATTTGTGGTCGAGGTGCGGACGTCGACTACGCGAACGTTACCGTCGGAACCTGGATGCAGTTGTGTAATGCGCGCAAGCGGCCACCGTGTTGGTGGTGTTATTTCGTTTCGCACGAGGCAGATTCGACCGACGCGAGCCTCCTGATTAATTCGGGACCATTTTCGGCCGATGGGCCAGCGTGTGTAAGTATTCGCTGACCCACCGAGACCAGAAATGGTCCTTCATGTTTTGCAGGAGCTGCCACCGTGAGAGACGTGCCGACGGCTCTCGTTCGAGCGACGGTTCGGGGATCGCCGAGAGAGCGGAGCCGACCAGGAAGTGACCAGGTGTGAGTGCGGCTACATCCTCCGGATCGTCAGACAACGGCTGCAGCGGTCTGGAATTGAGGCAGGCCTCAATTTGGGCTAGGAGAGTAGTCATCTCCTCGTAGGTGAGGGTGGCGTCACCGATGACTCGCCGAAGGTGGTACTTCATCGCTTTCACGGCAGCTTCCCATAAACCGCCGAAGTTAGGTGCAGCCGGCGGGTTGAACCGCCACCGGATTCTTTCCTGGGCGGCGAAGGTTGCGATGCGATGTCCGTCGGCACTGGCGGCGGAGAATAGTTGCCTAAGCTGCTTATCGGCACCCACGAAGTTGGTGCCGCAGTCGCTATATAGCGAGTGGCAGACTCCTCGCCTGGCGACGAACCGACGCAAGGCGGCAAGGAAGGCGTCAGCGGTGTAGTCCGAGGCGGCGTCGAGGTGGACTGCTCGGGAAGCTAAACAAATAAAGACAACAATAAAACCTTTTGTCGCCTTGAGTCCGCGGCCCCCTGCAGTTCGCATCCAAATCGGTCCAGCGTAGTCTACGCCGGTATGCAGAAACGGCCGGCCTGGAGTAACTCGTGGTGCCGGGAGGTCCCCCATCAGTGGCTGAGGGATGGCAGCTCGCCATCTGGTGCACCTTAGACACCGGCTGATGCGGCTCTTCACTAGAGCGCGACCTCGAGGGACCCAATACTCCTGGCGAAGAAAGCACAAGGTCAACTGGGTGCCGCCGTGCAGCGTCCGCTTGTGTAGTCGTCGATGATGAGGCAAGTAAAATTAGATCTGCTTGGGAGTATGGTTGGATGCGTGGCATCATACTGTAGAGCAGCGTGTTTAAGGCGCCCGCCGACGCGTAGGAGTCCCTCACTGTCCAGAAAAGGACTTAGCTTCAGTAGGGAGCTTCGAGTCGGCAGCGGCTTTCCATTCTTTAGGTGTCTCAGTTCTTCTTTGTATGTTTCAGCCTGGATGATTTTTAACCAGGAGATCCGGGAGTCCTCGATCTCGTCGGCGCTGATCAAGCCGGGCTGGCCATGCTCGAGGTGGTCCTGACGATGGATCCGCAGCCAGCGACGGCACCACGCAGTGATCCGGAGCAGGCGTTGTAGCGACGAGTATCTAAGAAGCATCTCCGGCTCAGTCCTTTGTTCGGCGATGGCGGCGACGTGGGCGCGGACGCGCCTCTCTGGGAGGTCATCCTCTGGTGGCTCCTCGCTGTTGATCGTCCACGGTTGGCTCTCGGAGGACAGCCACGACGGACCTTGCCACCATAGTGAATGGTCCACAAGCTCGCTGGGGTAGAGTCCTCGTGACGCGCAGTCCGCGGGATTCTCTCGGCCGGGGACGTGGTGCCAGTGGGCGTCCGGAGTCAGCGTCTGGATCTCACTCACCCGATTAGCGACGTAAGTGACCCAGGACGAAGGGTGGACCCGGATCCAGCCGAGAGTCACGGTGGAATCCGACCACAGATGGAGAGGCGCCTTTTCTGCGCCAATAAGAGGCACGACGTGGGCGACCAATCGAGCTAGAAGAGTGGCGGCAGCTAACTCTAACCTCGGTAATGAGATCTGTTTCAAAGGAGCTACCTTGGTCTTCGCAGCTAATAAAGTCACTCTCCTAACTCCGTTTGTGTTTGTTCGCAGGTAGATGACTGCGGCGTAGGCACGTTCGGAGGTATCGGCAAATCCGTGAACCTCTTGATGGGAGTCAGCTAGGGCTCCTAACCAACGAGGCACGACTAGTTTCTCCAATGCCGCTAGCTCCTCCTGGAATCGCAGCCATTTTCTGGCTTCCTCGCTTGGCAGAGACGCGTCCCAGTCGAGACCTAGTAGCCAGGTAGCCTGGATGTTGATTTTTGCCAGCACAGTCGTTGGAGACAGCCAGCCAAGTGGATCGAATAATTTGGCCGTCAAAGAAAGGATCGACCTTTTGGTGACCGCTGAGAGAGTGATCCGGTGGGTGGCGAAGGCGAAGCGGTCGTCGCACGGTTGCCATCGAAGGCCGAGAGTGGAATGACTCTCGCCGGGCAGCCACCATCTGGCCTCTTGTTGCAGGCGCGCGTCCGGTTCCACGAGGCTCAGCAGGTAGGAGGCGTTTGTAGACCACTTTTTTAGTGTGAACCCGCCCGCCGTGCATATATTTGTCAGCTGCCTCACCATAGATTCTGCTTCCTCTAGATTCTCGGCACCGGACAGGATGTCATCCATGTAGATATCGCTCCGCAGGATGTCGGCGCCTTTCGGAAAGCGATGCTCTTCGTCCTCGGCGAGTTGGCGTAAGGTACGGATGGCCAGATACGGGGCGCATGAGAGCCCGTAAGTGACCGTGCATAGCCAGAACTCCTGGACGTCGTTCTTAGAGTCGTCTCTCCACAGGATTCGCTGCAGGTTTCGATCGTCCGGATGCACTAGGATCTGCCGATACATCTTTTCGATATCGGCAGCGAAGACGTATCTGTGGCGTCGCCAACGCAGCAGGATGTCAGCCAGCGCAGGAAGCAGATTCGGTCCAGTCAGAAGATATTGGTTGAGAGAGTCCCCGTTCGGCAAAGAGCTCGAGCCGTTGAACACGACCCTCAGCTTAGTGGAAGTGCTGTCCGGACGCAGGACCCCGTGATGCGGCAGGTAACAGGTACCTCGTTGTGGCTCAGCTGGCGCTGGTGCAAGCATCATATGTCGCAGTTCCTTGTACTTTTGCATGAACTCTACGTACATGTCCTTAAAGTCGGCATCTTTCTCTAACCTTTTCTCCGTCTGTTGCAGAGCACGACTGGCGGCGCGACGAGTCCCAGACAGATCCGGGAGAGGCTCGATCGTTGGCAGCCGCACTATGTACCTGCCGTCAGGAGAGCGCGAGTGATGACGGCGGTAGTGCTCCTCGCACTCTAGTTCCGCCTTGGTGAGGGTCGGAGATGGCCGGTGGACTTCCTCCTGCTCCCAGAACCGCCGCACCAAGCAGGTGATGTCCTTCTCGATCTGGCAGTGATGAGCGGAGATGTGTTGGCTGGGCGCCGTCGAGCTAACGGTACCTGAGAGAATCCAGCCCAACGAGGTTTGTTGAGCTACTGGATCCTTAGGACCTCCTTTTCGTAGGCCCTGACGGATGATGGTCCCATATACGTCGGCTCCCAGTAGGATGTCGACGGGGTCCGAGGAGCAGAATTCCGGATCGGCGAGCTCCAGGTCCTCCAGATGGGTCCAGGTTCGTCTACTGCTGCGGCATCCTCCGGAAAACAGCGTCAACTTAGGCAGCACCAAAGCGTTGACGAAGGTGGGCGATTCCCCTCTGCGCGACTGCAGGGTAAGTCTCACCTTCCCCTTTGTCACTCCGGTCCTTTTCTCTCCGACTCCATAGACACTAACGGCGGCTGCTCTTCTAGGGAGTCGTAAGCGCTGCGCTAATCGCTCCGAAATGATGGAGGATTCGGAGCCCTGGTCGATCAGAGCGCGAGCGGACTTCCAGCTTCCGTGGCAGTCGAGGACGCGGACCCTAGCTGTAGCGAGCAGCACCGTTGCGGAGGAAGAGTCTGCGCCTTGAGCCACGTGAGACGTCGTGGCGGCCTCGGCTTCCCGGAATGCATCGTGAAGCGAGGAGTGATGTCGACTGCCGCACGCTGTACACGTCTTCTTCGAAGAGCACTCGGAAGATTGATGCCGGCCAAGGCAGTTTGAGCAGAGCTTATGCTCACGGACGAGCTGCTTACGCGCCATCGCCGTCTTATCCTTATAGTCGCCGCAGAACATAACAAAGTGGTCCCCCTGGCAGATGGAGCACCGGCTTCTGGACTTCTCTTTTGGATCTTGGCCTTTGACGTGGTGGCTCCTCGTTGATTTTGCAGTGCTGGAGCTGCTGCTGTCGTTCCTGGCCGGAAACAGCGCCTCCAACGTATGGAGCCGACGTTCTATGAAGGCCTCAAGCGAGGCGTAGCTTGGCGGACTCGTGGGTCGACTTATATCACTCTCCCATTCTCGCCTAGAGCGGCTGTCGAGGAGCTCTACGACGAGGTGGACGAAGAGATCCTCCGTGCGGTCTATCGGTCGGTCTATGCTCTTCAGGGAGCTGACAGTTGTTTTTACTCCATGGAAAAGTTTCCTCAATTCAGCGGCGGATTCGCTTTTCATCTTGGTCAACGCTAAGAAATTATTCAGATAATTACGAGTCAGCAATCTTTTGTTCTCGTAATAATCGCTTAGAGTTTTCCAGGCGATTTCATAGTTGTCTTCTGTGGTGCTGAGGTTACGAATCAGCAGATCGGCGTCACCCTTCACACAAAGTTTTAAGTAGTGTAACTTCTCCACAGGTTTTGCTGCCTGATTCCGGCCGATGAGGGATTGGAACAGATCCCGGAATGAAGACCAATCCTCGTATTTCCCGGCGAAGGTAGGCGGTTGGATTTTTGGCAGCGCTGTCCGAGGAGCGGGACTAGTTGTCGCGGCCGCGGTAGAGCTGGCTGCCTGTAGCTGCAGCTGGAGAACGCTCTTCAGATCGAGCATGAGGCCCTTGTTCAGCAGGTAAGCTTCCTCGCCTAAGGACGGGATGTCCTGTTTAGCGTAGACCTCATGCTTTATTTCGTCAACCCGATCGGCTAACGTATCATTAAGAGCGTCGAATTTATCCCATAGCTTCTCGAGATTTTGAAGCCGGGCCTCCACCGCGCCGAGGGTCATATTGGCCTCGCCGAGCTTCCGCAGGTTCTCGAACGCGCGCGAGATCTTGCCGTACAGCACCGTGGTGGTGGCAATGATCGCCTTCGTGTCTGTCATTTCTAACAATGTTTCTCTGTTCCAGAAGCACTGGTCACCGACAATCAATCACAATCGCTTCCGTGGCAACGGATTCACAGGAGGTTCCTGAGGAATCCGGCTCGAAGGACCAAAAATGTGCGCGACGGAAAGATGGATAGGACGTGGTCGGAAGCGAGACTGAAAAATAGACACAACACTCGACACACGCGTAACGTTCACAAAAAAGAATATATTTATATAAACTTTTAACAAAAATTACAATTAATATACCGCACCGAATTTGCCGAAAGATAGCCGAGTCGAATGTATTAGAAATGAATGCAATAAACGAGAGAAAAGCCGGGTCGAAAATAAATTACTGACTGTTCCGCAAGCAACGGTAATTAGACGAGAAAACCGAAAAAGACAAGCGATCTTTTTCGGAAAGTAGAAGCACACTCTATTCGCGACGAGCAATCGGAAAGAGACCCGCGGTCGCGAGAGAGGAGGCTTATATAGGCCTTGTAATTCTAGAATATTCGAGTACATTTGCTGTCGTTCTATTGTGATATTAAGGGCGAAGGAACGTTTACTGTAATTATTTACTTGTTTTTCTCTCCTCTCGCGCGACAGCGGTGTTTACAATTTAGACTGTTTTAAGCGCTTATTTTCGAAGGCGCGGAGTATCCGTATACTTTCGCGGCCGAGCGCTATTTTAAATATAATTTAAAATAAGCATGTGAGACCACGATATTAATTAATAAATTATATGCATGCTGCATGAGGCATGATCGAGATGCATGAATATTTTAACGCTTTCTTGTCCGCGGGTTATTACCGTTCGAATCTCGAACACTTTTTAAAGTATGTTTTCTTAAACGTATTGTTGATCATTATTTTATTGCTACAGTTTTACATTTTGCTATTTTACTATTTAATTTAGAATTGTGAAGAAAGAAGATGTGTAGCGGGAGGCATACTAATGAATTTTATTTGCGATGCCATTAGGCAAATGCTGGAAGCGTTCTATGCACATAATCAATACTGGCATTACTTAGTAAAAAGTTTACATATATACAAGAAAGAATATAACTACTTTACTGATTGTATGTATATTTTTTAAATAGGTTTCTTTGAATCGAGTTTTGTTTTACAAATATATTGCACACATTATATTTTTTTACATACATTTACAATTCTCTCCGCATTATGTTCAAATGTGAATTTCTCATTACTTTTTAGCATTAATATTTTATTGACCATAGGTTTTCAGATAATTTTTTCTATCTTTTTAGTGCTTTTAATGGCCTTAAGTTACAACTTACCAAGCGACTCTACAGACATTATTCCATTGAATCTGGACACTAACCAGTTTCTTTCGTTTTACTTCAATATATGCATAATTTTTTTAGCTGGCTTGCTTGAATATTTATTTCTCGCGTCGTAATTTTTGAAAACTATAAGTAACATAGAATTTTATTTTTAAAATTATTTTGTATATATTTATGCAAATAACGTGCAATTTTTAAAATTAATGCTTGTTCCGGAACCGTTGAAAATAATTGAGAGTCTCCGCGAAAAGTTAAATGTCGCGCGATCAAATATATTGAGAACCATTCAATCGTCGCATTAGCGAATCACGAATTTCCACGCGACCGAGGCATAGCGCGTAGCCGATCCTTCTCACACCTCTTTGTAATTCGCATTCGCGGTCCCTTTTCGCCAACTCAAGTGCGCGGTGTATCGATTAGGATCTGTCGCGCACCCCCGTTTATGCCTATCTGAGTCGCTAATATCCTTCCTCGTTTCCCGTTCCTTCTTCTTGTTCCGGCTCTCAGTGTATTAACACATTGCCTCGTTATTGGAAATTCGTATCACGCGTTGTTCACATAATCCTTCGAGTTACGAAAGGGATTCTTTTCCGCCGGTCATCGGCAAAATTTGTAGAATATTGTGCAAGCGATATTTTCCATTATTTCAGTTTTATTTGTGAAATACATGCATAGTTCGGCTGCAATTACGACCGCATGTATCACCACGTGCTCCGACATTACAGTGTTCCGGAGACTCTCAGAGACCTCGATCTCGCGAACGGTGCATCGCGCATCCGCGTTCGGCTCTTGATCGCTGCGATCTTTGTAAAAATTATCGCGAGAAGATTTCCGTCGAGTACGCGCTCAGCAATTACGATCAAGCACAAGATGTCCGTCTGTTCTCGTTAAAATTGATTGTCCACCGTTCGTCAAGTGTGTCTAATTCGAAATCGAAACTTTAGTTTTTTTTTGTGAAAGATCGAATAAACCTTTTTTAACCAAACTCTCAGCTGTTAACAATCAACCCCTTCTTCCCTCTATTCCCGATCAAAATTAATTTAATCAGTGCATTCCGCAACATTTCTGGTCCTTCGAGCCGGATCGGGACTGAGGTTTTTGCTTTTTTTGACTGTTAACAGCTGTGTTTGTGCTACGCGTTCAGTAGTGAACTCGTTCGATTATCGCGTAGTGGTGCAATAAAAAAAAACCTGTGTAAAATGGAATCCTTCGAAGAATTGATGCACGAACAGTCTACAAAAATGAGCTCAGTTATTCGTGCGATATCTAATTTTAAAAAGTTAGGTCAAGCCAAAATGACCTATGCAGTGACGAAAAATCGCATGGAAACATTAAAAGAAAAATTCGAACAGTGCTCAAAATTAGATGCCAAATTACACGCTTCCGCTGACTCCAAGGAGAAGACCACGCACCCCTACTTCTCAGATCACGAATTTGACGAGTGCGAAGAAGCCTACGAGACAGCGTTGGATTATTTCGCAGAGGTTGTACATGAACTCTCCAAATCATCAGCTCATCCTGCAGCTAACGTAAGTCATTTGCACGACTGTCAGTCTCATACGACACTCAACCTACCGAAGGTCACATTGCCGGTCTTCGATGGATCGTTCGACAAATGGGAGAGCTTCCGCGATCGTTTTCAATCGATGATTATAGAAGAAAAAAGCCTGTCTAACGTACAAAAATTGCATCATTTATTCTCGTGTCTAAAAGGCGAAGCGCTCACCGCGATCGAACATTTAACGATTACTTCTGATAATTTTGCTGTAGCGTGGACGATTCTTTCGTCCAATTTTGAAAACGAGCGTCGGCTAATCAATTCGTATATACATCGCTTATTTACATTGCCCAATGTCACGGCGAAATCGGCGACCGAACTTCGAGCTCTACAGAGCAAATTAACTGCCGCAATTGCCGCGTTAAAAAATTTGTCTCGTCCGGTCGAACACTGGAGCGATATTTTTGTTTGTATTATCACACAAAGACTCGACAAATCCTTGCGCGAAGCGTGGGAATTGAAGTTAGGAAAAACAACCGTCTATCCTACGTTTGACGAAATTAGCGCGTTCTTGGATTCTCGTATTCGCGCTCTCGACGCCCTTGTACCGATCGCTTCGACACTCGATAAACAAAGCGATAAATCAAACGCGAAATTAAAACAAAGGGCTGTCACTTTGCATACAACAAGCGCCACGAAACTTTCGTGTCCCGTGTGCGAATCGAATCATTTGTTATATCAATGTACCGCGTTCCTCGGAAAAACGCCGACTCAGCGATACGAAATTATTCGTAACGGCAAGCGTTGCCTTAATTGTCTCAGTTCGAAGCATCAAGCAAAAGAATGCCCGAGTACCCGCTCGTGTAAAGAATGTCACAAAAGGCATCACACGCTTTTACATTTTTTTGACGCTCCGAAATCAGCTGTTCAAGCGTCATCGTCTCCCGCGTCAACAAATCCCGTCATCTCGACAAGTGACGTTTCCTCGCATATCGTTGCGAAAGCTGTAACAGCGCGTCACATTCTCCTTGCAACTGCTCGCGTTCGCGTGCATTCAATGCACGGTCGATTCCAATGGGCCCGAGCGCTCATCGATCAAGGATCTGTGTCATCCTTTATAACCGAAAATTTAGTGCAGCCATTAAGACTTCCGAAATTAAATACCGCTGTTAGGGTAACAGGTATCGGCGAAACGCAGACAAGCGTTCGACATGCCGTTCATCTAACGATAACTCCCAGCAACGCGGACACTCCGGTTTATAGAACCACCGCGTTAATTTTAAAATCGTTAACTCGATATTTGCCAAACCGTCTCGACATTCCAGAGCAATGGCCGCATTTGAATGGCCTTTCGTTAGCTGATCCCGATCCCGCAGGATCAGATCCAATAGCAATAATTATCGGAGCGGATCTTTTCGGGTCACTCATCCTCGACGGCGTTCGAAAAAGCGCGGTTGACGAACCGATCGCTCAAAATACCGCGCTAGGCTGGATCATATCCGGACCTATAGCGCAACTCAGACCGCTCTCGCAGTCGTCCATTGGAGTACATCATTGCTCTGTTACGGATGATCTCAATCAAACTCTCCGCCGATTTTGGGAAATCGAAGAAATTCCCGCTTCATCAAAAATAACTAGTGAAGAAAAGGCATGCGACGACCATTTTAATTCGACACACTCTCGAAATTCTGAAGGTCGCTATATCGTCAGACTTCCATTTAAACAAGGACCTCCACTCAACATTGGAGAATCTCGACATTCCGCGCTTCAGAGTTACCTTCGCACGGAAAGCCGCATTAAAACAGATTCATCGAAATCGTCGGAATATCATAATTTTTTAAAAGAATATTATGATCTGAGACACATGCAACGCGTCTCAGAAACCGAACAATTAATCGACTCGAATCAAATCGTATATATTCCGCACCATGCCGTATTCCGCGCTAACAGTTTAACAACGCGAATACGTATCGTTTTCAACGCTTCAAGTCGAACCTCAAACGGTACGTCATTAAATGATCATTTATATCCGGGCCCTAAACTTCAAAAGGACCTTGCTGCAGTGATTTTGCGTTGGCGCACATTTCGATACGTTTATTCCGCCGACGTGGCAAAAATGTATCGCCAAATTCAAGTCGATCCTCGCGATCGTGATTTCCAGCGCATCTTCTGGCGGCCATCTCCAACACATCAAGTTGAGGAGTATCGTCTCTGTACCGTAACGTACGGCATGACTTCAGCTCCGTACTTAGCTTTGAAGGTCATGAATCAACTCGCCATAGATGAAGGCGCTTCATTTCCATTAGCCACATCCGTTATCGATCGTCAAATGTACGTCGACGACTTTATCTTCGGCGCCGACGACAAGGTTCTCGCTCGTCAAACTCGCGAGCAGATTGTTTCTCTTCTCAAAAGAGGTGGATTCACGCTACGAAAATGGGCAAGCAACGTGTCCGAACTCCTTGACGAGATCGAAGATACCGACCACGGTCTCGCTCAAAGCCGAGATCTAAACGAAGATGAGAGCTTGAAAATTCTCGGTCTTACTTGGCAACCAGATCGCGACATCTTCAAATTTACCATTACGATTACAGGGCCTCCTGGCAACACCAAAAGAAGAATTTTATCCGACATCGCCAAATTCTTTGATCCACTTGGATGGGCAACTCCAGTGATTATTCGCGCCAAAATTTTGATGCAACGACTTTGGATCGCTAAATGTGATTGGGACGAAGTCGCTCCGCCGAATCTGCTTGAAGCCTGGCAGCAGTATCATACTCATCTTAAACAGCTAGAAGAGGTGATGATTCCACGTTGGATTCAACTCGGCCATCACGTACTGCATCTAGAGTTGCATGGATTCTCGGATGCATCTACCAAAGCATACGCTGCAGCGGTGTACATTCGCGTTGTCACGGTGGATGGAATGGTCTCGGTCAATCTTCTTGCCGCAAAATCAAAAGTCGCTCCTGTCAAAGTAATAAGTGTTCCGCGACTCGAGTTATCTGCAGCTCAATTACTCGCACGGCTCATTCATTTCATTCGCGAAGCTCTCGACTTTCGTGAGGTAAATGTTTATTGTTGGACCGATTCCACAATTACTCTTGCCTGGCTGAGCCGACCTTCTACTACATGGAAGACATTTATAGCGAATAGAGTAGCCGATATTCACACGCTACTTCCGGACATTCCATGGCGTCATGTCCCAACAAAGGAAAATCCTGCCGACTGCGCATCGCGCGGGATCTCTCCCGACGACCTTGCCACAAACCTTCAATGGTGGTCAGGTCCCGATTGGCTTATTAAATCTTCCGATTATTGGCCAAAATCTGACTCGGATTTCGATCCCCACGCGCTAAGCGAGCAACGCGCGCAACCACAATCGCTCACTACATCCGTTATCGCATCGTGGGACCTATCACAACGTTATTCGTCATGGCACAAACTCCTTCGAATAACTGCATACATCTATCGATTCGTAACGAATTCCCGCTCTCGACATATCAATCTCAATCTGAAGATACAAAACCCTAGAGCTCCGATCTACCTAAATCCGATTGAAATTAAGTCCGCTGAAATCTTTTGGATTCGTTACATTCAATCAGAATTGTTTCATAGCGAAATATCAGCACTCAGTACGGCAACTCCAATCAAGAAATCTAGCACACTGCTTTCATTAAATCCTTATCTCGATAATGATCAAATAATTCGAGTCGGTGGCAGGCTAAGGAACGCCACCTTACAAAGCGCCGTTCGCAATCCGATTGTCCTAAAGGACCATACCTTGGTCAGGATGATCATCATGGACACCCACCGACGAATGCTGCACGCTGGATCTCAATTAACATTAGCTCGGATTCGAGAGAAATTTTGGATTCTGCGAGCACGATCTCTGGTCCGCGCTGTACTCTACAAATGTGTATCATGTACACGAGAAAGGGCTCAGATTCCTACCGAGCTCATGGGCGATCTTCCGAATGTAAGAGTAAATCGCTCAGCTCGAGCATTCGAACATGCCGGTGTCGATTATGCCGGTCCAATTCTTATACGAACCTCTCGTGGACGAGGTCATAAAGCGCATAAAGCCTATATTGCCGTGTTCGTTTGTATGACGACAAAGGCGATCCATCTCGAGCTCGTTAGCGACTACTCGTCAGACGCTTTTCTCGCCACATTAAATCGTTTCGTTTCTCGTCGCGGATATCCTGCATCGATTTATTCGGATAATGGAACCACATTCCAAGGTGCCGATCGCGAACTTAAACTAGCAATCGCGCAGGCTTTAAAAAATTCGGATTTGCAAAATACGCTTTCGACCGACGGAATAAACTGGCATTTCGTGCCTCCTTCCGCTCCCCACTTCGGTGGATTATGGGAAGCTGCCGTACGCAGCGTCAAATACCATTTAAAGCGCTGTATCGGTTCACATACGCTCACATTTGAAGAATTAAATACCGTTCTTTGTCGTATCGAAGCGTGTCTTAACTCGAGACCTATTGGGTCTGTGTCCGAAAATCTCGATGATTATCATGTATTAACACCGGGACACTTCCTCATCGGAGGACCCATCTTAGCTGCGCCACAGCCAAGCGTTCTCGATCTTAACGAAACTCGTCTTTCCCGCTGGCAATTGTTGCAACATATTACAGAAAAATTTTGGAAATCATGGTCAAACGACTACTTATTAACGTTGCAGTAGCGGCCAAAATGGAAAATTGCGCAACGACTTGCGACTGTAGGCCGAATCGTTCTCTTGCGGAACGCACTTGCTCCTCCGTCTCACTGGGAGCTCGGACGTATCATCGAATGTCATCCCGGCAACGACGGACTCGTTCGCGTCGTTACCGTGCGCACCGCGCGTTCACAGTATAAGCGTCCAATTGTAAAATTATGTTTTCTTCCGATCGATATCAATACTTCAAGCGATCAAAGTTTCGCCATGGCGGGCGGCACCGATTCCGATTAGACTTAAGTAATAATGTTCAAAAAATTATTGTACTGCACCATTTGTTGTAAAAAAAAAAAAAACTTTCCATATTCGTATTGTAAGCGTTCTAGTCATAAATTGTAAGCGTTATAGTCTTTACTTCGAATAAAATCATTCGAGACGGGCGGTATGTTCCGGAACCGTTGAAAATAATTGAGAGTCTCCGCGAAAAGTTAAATGTCGCGCGATCAAATATATTGAGAACCATTCAATCGTCGCATTAGCGAATCACGAATTTCCACGCGACCGAGGCATAGCGCGTAGCCGATCCTTCTCACACCTCTTTGTAATTCGCATTCGCGGTCCCTTTTCGCCAACTCAAGTGCGCGGTGTATCGATTAGGATCTGTCGCGCACCCCCGTTTATGCCTATCTGAGTCGCTAATATCCTTCCTCGTTTCCCGTTCCTTCTTCTTGTTCCGGCTCTCAGTGTATTAACACATTGCCTCGTTATTGGAAATTCGTATCACGCGTTGTTCACATAATCCTTCGAGTTACGAAAGGGATTCTTTTCCGCCGGTCATCGGCAAAATTTGTAGAATATTGTGCAAGCGATATTTTCCATTATTTCAGTTTTATTTGTGAAATACATGCATAGTTCGGCTGCAATTACGACCGCATGTATCACCACGTGCTCCGACATTACAGTGTTCCGGAGACTCTCAGAGACCTCGATCTCGCGAACGGTGCATCGCGCATCCGCGTTCGGCTCTTGATCGCTGCGATCTTTGTAAAAATTATCGCGAGAAGATTTCCGTCGAGTACGCGCTCAGCAATTACGATCAAGCACAAGATGTCCGTCCGTTCTCGTTAAAATTGATTGTCCACCGTTCGTCAAGTGTGTCTAATTCGAAATCGAAACTTTAGTTTTTTTTTGTGAAAGATCGAATAAACCTTTTTTAACCAAACTCTCAGCTGTTAACAATCAACCCCTTCTTCCCTCTATTCCCGATCAAAATTAATTTAATCAGTGCATTCCGCAACAATGCTTGTTCGTATATTGTAAAAAGTACAATATGACAAATATGTGAAGTTATTTTTAAACTTATAGTTTTGTGTTTTTAGATATTTGAATGTTACATCAGTTTTCGTCAATATGGATGATGAGGATTTTCTCATCTCATGCATTCTGCAATTGTGTTTTCTGGCTTTGTTACAAAAAAAGGAACAAAGCAAGAGATGGTTGAATCGAAGATGGTGGGTGAGACCCATAAACGTAGCACGTCCAATATATGGGGACTTTGAACATCTCTTCCAGCAAATAAAATGATCCAGATATTTTTTTCCGATATGTGAGGATGAGAAAGGAAACTTTCATGTTACTGTTAGAGATGACAAAACCATTTCTAACAAAAATGAGCAAACGCGCATTCAGTCCCGAACAAAGATTAAGCTATAACTTTAAGGTATTTATTCCTCTTATTTTGTATTATTTAATTCAGACCACGTATTATTTTAATGTACTATCAGTATGAAAATTTATACACGTTATATATATGTTATATATATGTTAACGATAGATTTTTAGTACTAAGTGTATGTCGAAAGACGTCTTAACTCCAAGTCAGACTGCACGCAGCAAGCAGTAAGCATCGAAACAACAGCTAATACTGCTCGCCTAAAATCCAACAGTGTTGAATTTGGAGCAGCAAGCATCGAGCAGTATTGGCTGCTTCCGTTACTTGCTGTTTGCTGCGTGTAGTCTGAATTAGACTTAAAACCTATTTCATACTGAAAATCTATAGGTAACATTACATATATAACATATATAAATTTTTATACTGATAGTATATTGAAATAATACTGCTAAAATGAAAAAGTGAAATAAACTTTGTAAAGCAATATTATTTTTATTAGCATTTCATTCATTTATCAAACCTATTTTTTGCAGATATTTAGCTACTGGAAATCAGATTTTGTCCGTTGCATTGGCTTTTAGATGTGGAGAATCCACTGTCAGAAAAGTTTTCCATGAAACCTGCTCTGTCATATCAATGGTATTACAACCCATTTATCTTCGTTTACCAACGGAAGAAGAGTGGAAAAATATTTGTACAGGTTATATGGATAATTGGAATTTTCCCAATTGTGTTGGGTCATTTGATGGAAAGCACGTGCAGATACAAGCTCCGCCCAATTCGAGGACTTTCAATTATATTTTTCAATTATAAGAAAACCTTTAGTGTAGTGCTAATGGCAGCATGTGACTACAAATATATGTTTACGCTAGTTGATATTGGATCATACGGTGGTAATAGTGATGGAGGGATTTTTACTTCTGAAATTCATATGGCTTTAGAAGAAGGAAGATTAAATCTTCCTACAGGGACTGCAAATCTTCCCGGAAGCAATATTAAAGGTTTGTTCTTTATTGCTACACTGAGTTCATACTGCACTGCACTGAACGGAACTAGTGCAAGCAGGACATGTTATTTGTGAGCAAGTATAAAGAACGCGTCAGTGTAATAATCAACATGGCGATGATCTTAAATGATTTATTTGATTCTTCTGATGATGAAAAAAATAATATGTTGTTTCCATTTCAACCTATTATGCGTAACGATGACGATGGTATGTATTTTATATGCAATATATTATTATATTATAAAAAAATTAATTTTTTTTTTAAATTAATTTAATCTAATGTAAACTAACCTAGTAAGTATAATTTTTTATTTGTAGATTTTTATGAGTTACACATGTTACATCCAATTTTCGGATTAGTGCAAAGAATTGAACATGTGAAAATAAACAATTATATCGAACATATTGTTCATAATTATAATAACGTTGATTTTATCATGCATTTTCGTTTGTCAAGAAGAGCAGCATATCAATTAATAGACCAATTTACAGTGTCGGAAATATTTACTTCTATACAAGATGTGTATTTAACGAAATCTATTTAACTTTAGATATATGGTACACAGCAACAAAATAGTAAAAATAATACTTAAAAAATGAAAATAAAAATATTTTATTATTTTGTGTATTTTTTCAGAACGTGTACAAAATAATAAAATTAGCGCTGAAAAACATATTTTATGTTATTTATGGTTTGTGGGTCATCAAACAGGATCTTATCGAGATATAGCAGATAGATTCGGAATAACAATAAGTGCATTACATACAGTAATATCAAGAGTAACCGATTTTATTTTAGCTTTAGCGCCTAATATTATTAAATACCCAACTGATCTCGAAAAAGAACAAACTTCAAACTTTTATCTACAACAAAAACGATTTCCTAATATAATTGGTAAATATATAAGAGTATATTCTCACATTTTTAATAAAAATATTTTGCTTATTGAAATCTTCTCATTATTGAAATTTTTTTTAAGTGCTATCGATGGTTCTCAAATAAGAATAGACAAACCTCTTGAAGATCCTGATTCCTATATAAATCGGAAACAATATTTTTCTATTCAAGTGCAAGGGACAGTTAATCATGACATGAAATTTATTGACGTATTTATTGGGTATCCAGGTTCCGTTCACGATGCAAGAGTTTTAAAAAATTTAACACTATATAATGATCTACATAATATTTGTGGAGGTAAATTGGAAAAAAATTGGTTTTATAATATAAATTAAATATATCAATATATATAAATATATCATACATTATATATATATATATATATATATATATATAACAGTTTGAATCGGGTCGGATTATAGTGAGCACTCTTACAGTGGAAACACCAATAATAATTTTATAGGGTAGAGTTATTGGTGTTTTCACCGTAAAAATGCTCAACTATAACCCGACTGTGACTCTGACCCAATTCGAACTCTCGGTGGAAACATAGTCATATACATATATATATTACATACACAATACTATATATATTTATATATATATATATATATATATATACAATGCTAAATTAATACCTAATCAAGACATCACATACCAATGCTCAAGCTCGTATGACAATAAAAACAATGATAAATTATTAAATTAAGGCCATGTGTAACGAGCAATACGATATTATTTTATTATTGAGAAGAAAATTCTTAATTTGAAATAATAATTATACAAACGTTTCGAGCTCTACTTGCTCCTCTTCAGTGCGCAAAAAAATAGTGATAATAAATAACGATAATAAATAAATACATAAAATTCTAATAAAAAATCCGCAATAAATAGTCAATATAAGTTATATAGTTGAGTCATAGTTAAAACGCAAAATATATTTACAATGAATTGAGACCATTAAAATAGTTCAACAAAGTAAGAACCCAATTAGAAGCAGAATGATTCGTCCGGTTATTCATAAAATATATTAGAATTATTAATAAAAACTTGGAGTGACACTTATACATTACTCCAAATAAACCACTTATCGTTATTTGACGAAAGTCCCTCGATCTGGCAATGATTATGTTCATCCTCTCCAAATTATTTGATATTTGTTAACTGAATTTAAAGAATTTATTCAATTGTAAAATAGGATTCCACTAATGTGTATGTGAAAAAAAGATTAAAAATTATAAATTAAACTAACTACTAAAATATTGAACCTTTATGCTTACAAATTGTTCCGAATAACTTGAGATGACAATGCTTCTAATTGTTGTTGGTCTTATTGTTAGTACTTGACTGTTGTCTAGTCTTTTAAAAAGTCGAATAAATAGGTGTCAGATCTCACAAAATAAACATTTACATAAGTCTAAAAATTCGATATTTCTTCTAGAATCTCGAAATACGCGTTGTAATAACATTTCTGAGACAATAGCATCGACAATAAAAAAATCAGATTTCAGAGTAGGATACCGTTGTCTAAATAATCTTAACAAATTAATTAAAGTCCACAAGGACAAAAACGTGCATAACAATAATAATAATGTTGTCTACAAAATTAATTGTAAGGATTGTGAAGCTTCGTATGTTGGGCAAACCAAAAGAAAATTACGCACTAGACTAAAAGAGCATATGAATAATATTAAATTTGATTCCTCCAAGCATTCTGTGGTCTCTGAACATATTATGGATAAAAAACATGCTTTTGATTGGGATAACGTTAAAATACTTGATATTGAATCTAATTATTATAAAAGACTTATCTCGGAAATGATACACATCAAGGAACAAAGGCATGGTATAAATAATAACACAGACACCGAATTGCTTAACAACGCGTATTTCGACATTCTAGAAGAAATATCGAATTTTTAGACTTATGTAAATGTTTATTTTGTGAGATCTGACACCTATTTATTCGACTTTTTAAAAGACTAGACAACAGTCAAGTACTAACAATAAGACCAACAACAATTAGAAGCATCGTCATCTCAAGTTATTCGGAACAATTTGTAAGCATAAAGGTTCAATATTTTAGTAGTTAGTTTAATTTATAATTTTTAATCTTTTTTTCACATACACATTAGTGGAATCCTATTTTACAATTGAATAAATTCTTTAAATTCAGTTAACAAATATCAAATAATTTGGAGAGGATGAACATAATCATTGCCAGATCGAGGGACTTTCGTCAAATAACGATAAGTGGTTCATTTGGAGTAATGTATAAGTGTCACTCCAAGTTTTTATTAATAATTCTAATATATTTTATGAATAACCGGACGAATCATTCTGCTTCTAATTGGGTTCTTACTTTGTTGAACTATTTTAATGGTCTCAATTCATTGTAAATATATTTTGCGTTTTAACTATGACTCAACTATATAACTTATATTGACTATGTATTGCGGATTTTTTATTAGAATTTTATGTATTTATTTATTATCGTTATTTATTATCACTATTTTTTTGCGCACTGAAGAGGAGCAAGTAGAGCTCGAAACGTTTGTATAATTATTATTTCAAATTAAGAATTTTCTTCTCAATAATAAAATAATATCGTATTGCTCGTTACACATGGCCTTAATTTAATAATTTATCATTGTATATATATACATATATAATAATAATTTTCAGATAATTATTACCTGTTGGGAGATAGTGCTTATCCCTGTTTGAAACAATTGATTGTTCCATATAAGGATAACGGACACTTGACACGTGCACAAAGATCATTCAACCAGAAACTAAGCTCATGCAGAGTTGTTATCGAAAATGCATTTGGCTGCCTCAAGCAAAGATTTCGTCAGTTATACCATTTTAAATTGCGAGATATACCATGAATGGTACGAGTTATACATGCATGTTGTGTATTACATAACATTGCGAATGTGCAAGACTTACACTATTTTGAACCACAGTTAAATGACGAATATCCAGATATTGAATTACAAAATAGACCTATTGTAATGATCGATAATGCAAGGGAATATAAGGATGATGTGAGAGGAACGCGTGTTCGTGACGAAATCTGTAATTTACTATCTCGATAAAAAAAAAATGTCAAATATTTTGTATTATAAATTTTTTATTTTGTAAAATAAAGATGTATTATATATTATGTATTAATAAGAATATGTATTATATATATTATAAATATATGTTATTATAATATGTCTTTATAATTTTTTATTTTATTATAAATTTTTTTTATTTTGTTACAACATAAAAAAGTTATTTATTAAGCTAATATTTAAAACAAAACAAAAGAAACAGTATTGCATTAAATTGTGTAATAATACCAAAAACAAAACAAAAATAAACTATAAAATTTTAAGTCTTTAACATTTAGTTAGTTATTTAGTTTCTTTATCAAGAAAAGCTTTTAATAAATTATTTCTTTCTTCTCTCATTTTGTTTGCAATTATTAATTGCTCCTCTACTTTATCTAAATACTTTTCATATGATTGTCTCATTTGTCTATATTCCGCTAATATCTCTACTTCTTTTTCAATTTTAGCGTGCTTTTCTTCTTGAATACGATTTATCAATTCTTTCATACTTTCTTGACACGTTTTCAAAATTTTTGCTGTTGTGCCCATTTGCCTCTTGTTTCTGCATTTCTTCAATAGAAAGTGTGTTTTGCAGATTAGACTGATTATACATAGTTGGTGTTGTTGCTATTGATTCTTGGTTGGTTGTTCCCGATTCAAATACTGAAAAATCTTGACTGGTTGATGCGTTACTTTCTGTCGGTATATTTTCTGTTTCAAATACACCAGTAGTGAACCTATAATGACATTATATAATTAGTATTAAATACATTAAACAATTTGTGTAAACGATATTATTTATGTATAAACAAATATCTTCCATATATGTGTTCTTTAACCATTAACTAAACTTTAGTAATTATTATGTGAAAGATTATATACCTAATATTATCTAATATAAGAAATAATAATACACAAATTATTAAAACAACTTAATAAAACTTACGTAGGTATAGTTCTGTCAGTTCTCAGTATTGTGCCTTTATTTCCAGATACAATTAGAGGTTCAATATTATGTTTACTCCCAATTAAATCTGTCAATTCTCTATAATAATGCATTTTATATTATAAAAAACATTTTCCTACTACAAGTTTTTTAAGATAGATATTTGAAAAAATTTAAAGCAAGAAATCTTAGTGCATGAGTATATATAAATGTATTATATTATTATGTATATACATTATATTAATTCTTCAATTAAAATATAATAACTTACGTTTCATATGCACATGTTGCTCGACCTCTGCCAGTTTTTTTATTATTTGTGATCATATTTTTATAAGCTTTTTCTAATGATTTAAATTTATTTTCAGTTTGTATATTTGATACATTATAGCCTTGAATATTCATTTCTTCTGCGATTTTTTCCATAATGCTTTTTTGTTTCTAATTTTTCTTGTCGTAAGTAAATGTATTTTTTCTTTATACAAACATAAAAATAATTTTGTGCTTGCATCTGACCATGAAAATGTTTCTTCTATATTATCTGAGTTTACTGGTATTCTATTTTCCATGTAGTTGTCTTGTTGATTTTCTTTATTGATTTCATTATTATTATTATTATCATTTAACGGAATGAATATTGACTTGTTGTTTAATGTTAAATTTATGGAGTCACAGTTAAAATTGATCTCTGAATAACCAATTTGAAATTTCAGCCCTCCTAAAAAAATTTTATATAAATTTTAATTTTTGTTGATTTCTTAATTACTTTCATATTTTATATGATAGATAATTTGACTTACCTTCAGAAATGCAAGTAATTAATCTATTTTCATCAATTAAAATATTTCCTGCTGCATCTCTTTGTATAATTGCTGTTTCACTTTCCATGACTTTGCTTTCAGCTGATCTATTAGTTATAAAAATTCTTTTATATTCTGTATAATGTAAATAATTCATAATGTTTTGATTATAAATACAATTTTATGTAATAAATACACTAGTTTAATATTTAATAGGTTATTTTATATATATATTTTATAAATTAAACTTCGGCTCGTATACAATTAAAATATGTGATATAATAAAAGGCCAACCTAACGAGCTTATAAGATATTAATTCAAAAATTTTTATTATTAATTTACGTCATAATATACAAAAGATAAGATAAACGTTTCGACTGTACGACAGTCTTTTTCAATATCATGCTAATATGTCAAAAAATTAATTTAGTCATATCGACCTTATTATAAATACAACATTTATGAGATTATCATATGATGAACGCAGTACAAAATTCATGTTTGTTGGCTTGAGTTAGAGCGTCAGATTTCTGTATGTCATGCTGTTATATTACGTGACGACACTGTGAACCAATTAATATATCCGCTCAAATATTACATTTTAGATTTTTAATAAATAGTATTAACTTACTTTTTTGTCACGAACATAACACTTTTTTAAAAAATTATTTCTTTTCGAATAACATAATCACAATGTGTACTATGTGTAATATGTTTTACTATCGCTACGTCGATGATATCTTGGTTTGCTTGCCGGAAGATCAAGTCACATATTTAGTAGAAAAATTTAATGATTGTCACGATAGATTAAAATTCACAATAGAAAGAGAGGATAACCGTAGCATAAGTTTTTTAGATATCTCACTCAAAATTATAAATAACATAATATATATAGATTGGTTTCAGAAAAAAACATTTTCGGGTAGAACACTCTCATATCATTCAAATCATCCTATATGCCACAAAAAAAGTGTAATATAAGTAGTATAGTGGGCACTATGGCCCGTCAAAACAAACCCCCACCACCGACCCGTCTGGCGCCGAGTCTTATCTTATCTTTCCCCCACCACCGGCGTCTGGTTTTTCCGAGTGTGGGTGTAGGGGGAGAGGGTGTTGGGAAAAAAAAATGGCGACAGGCCCCGAAAGGTGGGGATGAGAATTTTTTTTATTTTTTTTTATTTTTTCTAATTTCCTCTGGATTTGAACCTGGGGCCTTCGTGTTTCCGAGCAGGGTCCTAGTATGTTGAGCTAAACGAGATCTTACTAGTCTAAGGATTAGATGAGGTATTTAAGCTAAAGTTGCGTAGGGTACGGTATGGGGGTACGGGTATACGTATGGCAAGGATAGCTCGTTGAATCAAATGGTCGATATTGGACGGGGTGGGGTAAAAACAGTTAGGGTATACGTATGGCAAGGATAGTTCGTCGAATCAAATGGTCGATATTAGACGGGGTGGGGTAAAAACATTTTGACCAAGAAAAGCGTCATGCGGTCGACCGGGGATCGGTGGCAGGTAGTAACTGACAATGCCGTAGGGTAATAAAAAAGAACACGCAAATATTTGTACTAGCGAGCATTCCGACTCGTGTCACGATAAAAAAAATAATGCATCATCGTAGATTAGAAAGAATGCTTATTGTTGAAAAGATGTCGGATAAAATTTTATTTTAAAATAACTCGCTGCTTAATGAAGGTAAACAGAAACATGGATGTCGAGGAAATTTCTGGAAAGAGGAAGTGAAAGAAAATTGAACAATGGTTTTAAAAGTACAAATATGATTTATATTTAAAATATTTTTACAGAATAAAATTATTCACAAACATTTCAAGAAAATATTCGTCGAATAATTATTAAAATTTACGTTTTGATATAATTGTATGTACAATTTGTTCGAAATAAAGTGAAATTATTTCTAAAAATGTTATCTCAAAGTATACATCGAGAAATGTTAAATCTTTCAGTTGGGTACGTACATTACGTTCTATTTCCTTACTGTTACCTCTGATCGTGAGTTTCACGATACTGTTATTAATGCTACCGTTGACAGGAAGATTTAACTGTATTTCGTTAATTAAATATCGAGCACATTCGTTGACATTAGTTGAAATAAAATTTAGACGATTTAAATTAGCGTTCACACAATCAACTATATTTTCTACACCTTGAAAAGTCGTTCTCTGCATGACTATCGCAATGTTGTAAGTTTTACGTTTCTTCGCCTTCGGTCCGTTTTCGTTCGTATCCTCCACAGTCTCGGAAGAAAGATCTTCTTGCTCGTTTTCACGATATTTTATTAGTATGGCTCTAGCACCATATGCGGTAGTGAAATTTACAATTATCTTGTTAAAGATGATCGAGCTCAAATTAATTTTATCACCGTTTAAGTAGCTCGACATCGTTTTCATGTTTTCTTGAAATTTTTGCCACGATTCCATGTCGAAGCAAATCCCTACAGCTCCGTGAGATGTTAATTTAACAACAGGCAGAAAATCCAGTTCGATGTTGTCTTCCGTCATAAGACCCACTTGAATTTTCTTCGTGTAGGATGAATTCAATCCGTATGTTGTTGACAGCAACATACGTGGTTGTTGCTCGATTTTCTTAAGATTGTTCATGGTAGTTGCTACCGCGTAGAAAATCAAAGATATAATAATCAAAGACACGGAAAAATCGAAAAATCGAGAACTTTTTACTAACAAACTTTTTTACTAACAAACTTGAAAGTCCGGACGATGAAAGACGAGTGAGCGAAGATTTTCAAGAAAATTTATAAGAAGGAAGATAAAATAGAAAAGTGGTAGGGAGAAAATGTATGCGTAGATAAATAAAAATTATGAGGAAGGGATTTTTTAAACAATATAAATAATATAATTTTTAATGTGGAAGGGGAATTTTTTAAACAATAAAGCGATAGGGAGAAAATGCATGCGTAGTATAATAAAAATTATGTGGGAGGGGAATTTTTTAAACAATATAAACGATATATGTATTAATGTGGAAGGGGAATTTTTTAAACAATATAAATGATATAATTTTAAATCTGACTTCAGAGAAAATATAAAATTCCTATCGTTATCGAGAAAAGATACTTGAAAATTCCTCATCTTGATTTCTATAAATTTTTTGTAACTAAGTAAATAACGTCCTAGATTAAATATTTTCTGTATCTAAGTAAATATTACCATATATATATAAAACATGGGTAAAAATACACGGCTATGAGAAAAAAAGATAAAAAAAAAGATAAAAAAAGATAAAATAAAATCGAGAAAAGATACCTGAAAATTCCTCATCTTGATTTCTATAAACTTTTCGTAATTAAGTAAATATCGCCCTAGATTAAATATTTTCTGTATCTAAGTAAAGATTACCATATATATATATATAAAACATGGGTAAGAATACACGTCTATGAGAAAAAAGATAAAAAAGATAAAATAAATCGAAAAAGTTACCTGAAAATCCCCCATTTTGATTTCCATAAACGTATAAATACGGCTCTCGGAGTTAAGTTAGCTAGCTACATTTTTGAATTTCGTCTCTCACGTACTCACGTATTCGACGCAAGTGTACTATTAAATTTCAAATAATGAGTTTGAAAAAAGTAATTGAAATTTGTCTATCACTAGCGCAGAGTTTATGCGGAAAAAATTTTTCCAAGCATATATATGAATTAACATGCGCGAGTGAAGACAAATGCTTCAATATTTTTGGAAAATTCGCGGGGGAATGTCCCAACGCTGTGCTAGCGGTATTATTCCGACTAGGACATTTTAGTGTTTTTCGCGAATTAGTGATTATCGCGGGTGAGGTGATCGAGTCGCGATACTATTTTGGTGGTGAGAAAGAAAACGACGCAGCAGGTCACATAGAATATCTCCTCCTACATTTTTATCGAGTTCTCCGGGGAGAAGATAATAATGGTAAGTTTTTATTTTTTTTTTACACTTAATTATAAATAAAAATTAATTAAAACTACCCCAATTATTTATTTAAATCGCTAAAACTTTAGCTTTCGTACGCCCTGTCGCACGCGTTACAGGAAACCGGTTGCGCGTACTAGAGAATCGCCCCGTATCACTTAGATTAAGGTTAAATAGAAGATGACGAGCGGATTCTTCGCCGGAGCCCGGACCTTCGCGTAAGTTTTTAACATCATAAATTATATCGCGCTGCTAGAAAACATTATATTAAACAGGAAATTTTTTAATAAAAATAATATACGTTCCAGGCCGTGCACGCATCGTGTTAACGCCGGAGCTGGAACATCCGGTTATTGATTTAGCCGAAAGTGATAACGACGCGGAAGAGGTGCGGGTTCGCGAAGTAAGTCCGTTCGATGAGGCGGCCATATTTACTCCGCTTGAAAGTAAGTAAGAAAAATACTACAGTGCTATATATCAACACAAAAGATTTTTTAATTATGTGAAATACTAATAATATATGACCGATGAATATTAGATGACGCGGCGAATGAAAACGTGGTCGTAGAGGAGCGAGAACTGGGGGAGGAAATCGACGAGGAAATAAACACGATTTCGGAAGATGAAGAGGAGCTGGAGGAGGAAGTGGAGGAGGAGGAGGAGGAGGAGGAAGAGGAAGAGGAAGATGAAGAGTTGGAAGAAGAAGAAATAGAGCAAACGGAAGATGAAGAAGAAGAGCCGGAAGATCGAGAAGAACAAACGGGAGATGAAGAAGAAGTGGAAGATGAAAATAACAACGCCACGTTTTCTGTAGAAGAAGAAGAAGAAGAAGAAAATAGCGGGGCGATGGGTGAGGAAGGTAATAATTTCATATTTTATACTTAATCTTCTCCTACGTTTAAATTTTTTGTTTATTTTAATTAAAATAAAATTTTATTAGGAATTTCTTTCTCTCCTAACATCGCGCCCGAAATTTCATATTCACCGGAGTATTAACCCTCGCAAGCGTGATACAAATACCCCGGTAAAAGAATATTAAAACGTAAGTGAACTTAACATAATTATTATTAATAACAACATTTTCACATTATTAATAAAAATTCAAACGTAAGAGAGTAATATTTTATTAAATATTTTATTTTGTTAATATAATTTTTATTTCTCACAGTACAGAGTGGTGGGGGAAGGAAACGTCAGAATACAACAAGAAGATTCCCAAACCCGCTCCGCTGAGGAAACTTCCGACGAAGAGCGACATTTAGAGGCTGCTAGGTGGACAAGAGGAAGAAGAAGAAGAAGCGGAGGAAGAAATAGCGAATCAAGAGCCTGATGGTAATTTTAAATATTTAATAATGTTGGCGGAAAACGTGCGTCGCTTTAGAACTTTTGGTGTAGAAGGACGGGAAATTAGTTTCCGTATTCGTCCGATACCCGAAGGAGCAAACGTGTATGAGTGGTTAGAAAATGCGTTTCGCGAACTTCACGAGTACGCGTTGCATTCGTGCGAACCGAGGGATTACGTCGGTATATCTTTCGATTCCGCAAGTTTAACCCGCGGCCCCGCAGGTATATCGTTCCGACCTTTGAGAGATTTGACTTACGAAAATATTTGGGAACTCGTAAGCTCGTTAGCGCAAAGCTGCGGAGGACACGATATAGCGCAAGAATTTAACATTCGGATTTTTAAAGTCACCCCTCCCATTGGTCGCGGCCGTAACAGGATTACGCACGATGTTATTGCTAAACGCTCGATTTTAACAATTTCCAATACCGATAATTTATGTCTTCCTCGCGCACTTGTATCGGCTCTAATTTTTAACGAGCGTGGAAATTTACGCACGGGAGAGTTACACGCGAAATGGAATGCGGTAAGAAGACAAAACTCGGTGTTACAGCGCGAGTTTGCGTTGCAACTTACGAGGAATGCCGGTGTCACGATTCCGGAGGAAGGGAGTGGAATTGATGAAATCGAGCGTTTTCAGCAATATCTCGCGAGCGAAAATGTCGCGATAATAATATATAACGACGATACTTTTGGTCGAGGGGGTAATCCGCTATTCGATGGAAACGCATTTCTAACCACTTTGCAGCGGGAAATAAAAACTCGTCTAAATCTATTATACAGTTTAAATAATAAACATTTCGATGTAATTTTAAATTTAAATGCAGCAGCAGGCGGGCGGGGATATTGTATCCCGTGTAATTTAAGTTACCGCTCCAATGTGAGAGAGCATCGATGCTCTAATAAATGTCTGCGATGTAACGGAGAGCCGCCGTGCGAGCAATCATTTGCGGATCGTATTAGGTGCGATAATTGTAGACGTGAATTTTTCAATCATGCCTGCTTGGAGCGTCATCGCGCGGTAAAATCATACGATGGTAAATCACGTCGGAGTGTTTGTGAAACTATACGATTTTGCGAAGATTGCGGACGTTTGATTCAAAGAAATAATCAACACGAATGCGACACGGCTTATTGCGCTACGTGTCGTTCTCTTCAGCCTTTGAATCATCTTTGTTACATGCTTCCCCTTCGTCGGCATGGCGATAATCGTCCCGATCCGAGCACTTCCGAACACGCGGATGGAAATAGCGAACAACAACAGCGGAGAAACGACGACGACGATGACGCCGAAGGTTCGATTAATCAGACTCGCGAACGCGTAGAAAGCCGGGCGCATTCGTGTTTTATGACTTTGAGACGAGGCAAGACAAAACGCTCCAAGGTAGCACAAATGTAAAAATTCACGTGTAGCGACTTATAAATAAATTCACCAGATCTTTGAAAAAGTAATGTTTACTCATTAAAAGTATAAAGCGAAAGAACAAAAAGAATTAATATGTAACAAATAAATGAATGAATGTGTTGTTATGGAAATATATATTTTTCTTAAAAACATTATGTATATTAATGAATTGAAGTTATTACAAATGTATAAAGATGTAAAAAGTGTAAAAGTGCAGTGAAAAGTGTAAGGTGTAATAAAAGTGTAGAGTGTAAATGAAAGGTGTGGATGATGAATGCTACAGTACTCCCCCCCAAGTGACGATATTCGTTGCGAAATGGACTTTCTTCTTCTTTGGTGGGTAGGTGCGTAAAGCTTTTCCAACAGTAGAAGAAGAAGAAGGATTTGAAGTAGCAGAAACAGGAGCTGAAGTAGCAGGAACAGGAGCTGAAGTAGCAGGAACAGGAGTTGAAATAGCAGGAACAGGAGTTGAAATAGCAGGAACAGGAGCTGAAGATCTGGTAGAAAGTTCAGTAGAATCTGAAGTTCTAGGAATGAAGGCTGGCTTGAGACGTTCTGTCGAAATATTGACAACTCTTCCTGAAACATTAACTGCAAATAAATGATCAGAGATACGTTTCTCAATAGGAAAAGGGCCTGAATAAGGAGGTTGTAGTGACTTCCTAACAGTATCTTCTCGAATCCAAACATGAGTACAATCAAAAAGATTCTTGTGAACAAAAGGTGATCTTTTGCAATGATGACTTGTAGGAGATGATCTGATATTCCTCATATGAATCCTGTGTTTTTCAAGAAAGATTTCAGGATCTGCAGCAAAATCTTCTTCAATGAAAAATTCTTTAGGAATACGAAGAGTGGATCCATAAAGAAGTTCTGCAGGTGAAGCTTTTAAATCTTCTTTGAAACACGAACGTAATCCCAAAAGAACTGAAGGTAAAGATTCTACCCAGTTGGTTGTTTCGTGGCACATAATCGCTGCTTTCAAAGTCCTATGCCATCTTTCCAGAATTCCATTTGAAGCAGGATGATAAGCAGAAGTTCTAATCCTTTGGCATCCAATTAGGTTTGTTAAAGCTTTGAATAAAGCTGCTTCAAACTGAGGATCTTGATCTGTTGTAATGCTGATAGGAGAACCAAAACGCGCTACCCAATGTGAATAAACTGTTGTAGAAATAGTTTCAGCAGAAATCTCAGAAATAGGAACAGCTTCAGGCCATCTGGAAAAACGATCAATCATAGTAAGACAATAACGGTAATTTTGACAAATAGGAAGTGGTCCAACAATGTCTAAATGCACATGCTGAAAGCGTTGATCAGGAATTGCAATCTTAATTGGAGAATTCTTGGTGTGTCTTGAAATCTTCGCACGTTGACATGGAAGACAAGTTCGAGTCCATTCCTTCACATCTTTCTTCAAAGAAGGCCAAATGAATTTCAGTAGTAATTGTTTAGATGTCAATCTGCCGCTGGGGTGAGCGAGTCCATGAACAACATCAAAAATTCTCTTGCGTAAGAGTTTAGGAACATATGGACGAATTAATTCCGAAGAGCAATCACAATAAATAGGTATGGTTGATCCTGAAAGAATAAGTTTCTTCAACAGAAGTGAAGAATTTGAAGAAAGTAAAACTTGAAGTTCTTCATCTTCTTTCTGATAATTAGCAAGTTCTTCTAAAGAAACTATAATAGGCATTGAAATAGATTCAATTCTTGAAAGAGCATCAGCAACTGAATTCATTTTTCCAGAAATATAGGTAATATTTGTAGAGAATTGAGCAATAAAGTCCAATTGTCTGATCTGTCTTGGTGACGCTTTATCCAATTTCTGACGGAAAGCAAAAATCAAAGGTTTATGATCAGTTCTGATAATCAGTTGTCTTCCTTCAACAAAATGCCTGAAATGTTTAATAGCCAAATAAATGCTAAGAAGTTCTCTATCATAAGTGCTATAATTTCTTTGAGCTTTGTCTAGTTTCTTTGAGAAAAATGCTATTGGTTTGATATCGTCGTCAATAGACTGTTCAAGTGATGCACCAACAGCAAAGTCAGAAGCATCACAAGTTAAAATAAGAGGAGCATGAGGAGCAGGATGAGAAAGGGTAGTAACTTGTAAAAGTTCTTCTTTACATGACTCGAAAGCTAATTCCGCTTCTTTAGTCCAAGAAATAATTCTTCTATCCCTCTTGCGACTGTCCTTTAAATATTCTGTTAACAGAGCTTGATGATTTGCAGCATCCTTGAGACAGCGACGATAATAATTGATAATTCCTAAGAATCTGCGTAATTCATGAAGTGTCTTAGGTTTAGGATAATCAATAATTGATTTCACTTTTTCGGATGTAGGTTTAACTCCTTGGTTAGAAACTAAGTAACCAAGAAAAGAAATCTCGCTTTGACCGAAAAGACATTTAGCGACATTGATTGTCATTCCAGCTTGTTGAAGACGATCAAAAATAATGCGTAAGTGAGCAATATGTTCTTTCTCATCTTTAGAAGCAATAAGAATGTCATCAAGATAACAAAAGGCAAAACTCAAATCATTAAGTAAAGAGTTCATGAGCCGTTGAAAAGTTTGGGCTGCGTTTCGTAAACCGAAAGGCATTACGACAAATTCAAAAAGCCCAAATGGAGTAGTGACAGCTGTTTTGTGAATATCTTCTTTAGCGACGGGTACTTGATAGTACGCTTTAACTAAGTCGATTTTAGAAAAGATATTCTTACCAAAAAGTGAAGAAGAAAAATCTTGAATATGAGGTAAGGGATAACGATCCGGGATAGTCACTGAATTGAGTGCACGATAATCACCACACAGTCTCCAAGAATTTTGTTCCTTTTTAGGTACCATATGTAGAGGGGCTGCCCAGGAGCTGCTTGAAGGTCTGCAAATTCCTTGCTCCATCATAGACTTGAATTCTTCCTTGGCACATTTAAGTTTCTCAGGAGTAAGTCTTCTGGGAGTCGAAAATTTAGGAGAACCTTCCGTAACGATATGATGTTCAACACCATGTGTTTTTACCGAGGAAATTGGAGAAAAACGGGTGAGTCCTGGAAATTCGGTTAAAAATTTGTGGTACACAGAATCAGGAGATGTGGTAAAAATTGACAAATGTGCAACTTCTTGAATTTTTCCAGTATTCATAAGACCGGTAACATTATCAATCAATTTCTTGTTTTTAATGTCAATTAGGAGATTAAAATGACAAAGGAAATCGGCGCCTAAAATAGGACGTTGAATATCCGCGACACAAAATTTCCATTTGAATTCTCTCCTTAAACCGAGGTTCAAAATTAAAGTTTTAGAACCGTAAGTATTAATTTGAGTACCATTTGCGGCAAAAAGTTTTAAATTAGTATGCCACGGCTTCAATAAAACCTTTTTAGGTAACAACGATATATCAGCGCCCGTATCGACAAGAAAATTCAAATTTGAATGTCTGTCGAAAATAATGAGGCGATTGTTAGAAACACCGTCGTAAGCAGCCTCAGTCTTAAGCGGCGTTTTTAGTTTTCCTGTGAAGCCAAGAATGTTTTGGACATAGAACAAGGTAAAGTACATCGTTTAGCCTTATCACCAAACTTCTTATGGTAAAAACAAATTGATGTATCTTTAATATCTTTATTTGATTTGTCTTTGTTACGTGATAACGATCTAAATCTTCTATTCTCTCTAGACCGGCTTTTGGAACGATCTCGACGACGAGAAACTTCAAGAGCTTCGATTCTTCGTAGCAAATCCGCGAAATCCGAAGATTTATTATTTGCATTATTGGAAACTTCCGCGACTTGCAAACCGCCGTCCCGATCAGCAATTTTATCGGCTAATTCCGCAAGTTTAACAAGAGGAACATCCTCTACTACGGCTAAAGTCGTTTGAATTCTATGTGGTAAGCGTTGAAGCCAAATCATTTGCAAAACACTATCTGCTAAAGATCCTCCAGACAAATGACGAATTTCTCGAAGTAATTCCGAAGGCTTTTTATCATTAAGTTCAATTCCAGCTAATATTTGTCTCAAACGATTTTCCTCTGAATCCGTAAAGCGATTTATTAATATTTTCTTTAAATAATTATATTTATCTGTTTCAGGTGGATTTTCAATGACTTCAGATATGTTTACTAAGGCTTGTTCATCAAGATGACGAATGACAGAACTATATTTAATATCATCTGATCGAATTCGATAAACCGTAAACTCACTTTCAATAGAAGCAAACCAGAGTTTAGGTTGTTTATGCCAGAAAGTCGGTAGTTTTAATAAACGAAACTCATTTGAGTGAATTTGTAACATAGGATCACTCACCTGATGTCCAGTTTGAGAAGGTAAAATATTAATATTATTTGATCCAACCTGATTTGATCCGCTCGCCAAATCCATATCAATCTGTGTATCCGAACAGGGTCTAACTGGTGATCTATCGATTGGCATTTTCCTCTTGTTCCAGGAATCCGATAAAATGATTTGAGAATTTCCGTGAAGGACTAATTCGCCTCTGATGTTTCAAAGATCCGGAGAATGAATCTCTTAAAATCAGAATATCCAGCAATTCTTCCAAGCGATGATAATATTTCGCAGACTTCAAATACGACGATCACTTGGCACTTATTCCGCATCAGCCTTTAAAATGCGTCGGCTTTAATATCACGTCGGCTTTAATATCACGTCGGGTTTAATATCACGTCGGGGTCACCAAAAATGTAGCGACTTATAAATAAATTCACCAGATCTTTGAAAAAGTAATGTTTATTCATTGAAAGTATAAAGCGAAAGAACAAAAAGAATTAATATGTAACAAATAAATGAATGAATGTGTTGTTATGGAAATATATATTTTTCTTAAAAACATTATGTATATTAATGAATTGAAGTTATTACAAATGTATAAAGATGTAAAAATTGTAAAAGTGCAGTGAAAAGTGTAAGGTGTAATAAAAGTGTAGAGTGTAAATGAAAGGTGTGGATGATGAATGCTACACACGTACCTACGCTCTGCGTCGCTCAACAAATTTGCGAGGAGTGTGCAGAAATAGATGAAATGTCGGTGCGATGTCGCTGGTGCGGTATTCGCGAATTTATATTTTGTCGCAACCCTGTGCAGGAATTTCTAGATTTCGTAACGCGGCCGACCAAATATTTTAAACAAATAATTTGCATCGCGCATAACGCGAAATCATTCGACGCGCAATTTATTTTGAAATATATCGTGGAAAACCATGTCTTAGAGCCTCGAGTCATTTTAAACGGTACGAAAATAGTTGTATTAACGCTAGGTCATACGAAATTTATCGATAGTATCAATTACATGCCGATGCGTTTATCCGAATTACCTAAAGCTTTTGGACTGACAGAAGGTACGAATAAAGGCATTTTTCCACATTTATTCAATACTATCGATAATCAGTCTTATGTCGGAGCGTTACCCGGTGTTCAATATTATTCACCCGATTCTATGCAGATGAAAGAACGCGAAAAATTTCTCGCGTGACACTCCGAGATGACGCGCGCGAACTATGTGTTTGATTTTCAACGTGAAATATTGCTTTATTGTCGTAACGATGTAGATATCCTTAGACGAGCGTGTATGGCTTTTAGAAAAATATTCTTAGAGCGTGGAAACGTGTGTCCATTCGAGGAATGCACAACCATCGCCTCAACGTGTATGCGAGTATTTAGAAAAAACTTTTTACCCGAAAGAGAGATCGGTATCATTCCAACAGGGGGATACAGACATGCGAATATTCACTCGCGTAAAGCCCTGCAATGGTTGATATGGAAAGAGCGGGAGCTCGCTTATCATATTATCCATGGCGGTCGCGCTCGAGAATATCGATTACGCGATGGTACGCTAGTCGATGGATACTACGAGTCGGTAGAAAATAACGTAACGCAATACTTCGTATTACAGTTTCACGGTTGTTTTTGGCATGGTTGTCCAAGATGTTTTCGGGTAAATCGCGATAGACTGCTTTCGACAGATCGTACAGATACATGTGATTCACGCTACGAACACACCGTTGCAACGACATTTCGTCTTCGTAAGCGCGGATATAGGGTGATTGAGAAATGGGAATGCGACTTTGATCGCGAGATGAATGAAAATGTCGAGATGCGCAAATATCTACATCGACATCAAATGATAGACGTCAAACCGCTCGATCCCCGAGACTCATTTTACGGCGGACGCACAGGAAATATCGTAACGCGGTACGAGATCACGGGTACAGAAAGAATACGTTACGTGGATGTATGTTCTCTGTATCCGTTTGTGTTGAAGACCGGTGATTTTCCGATTGGTCACCCGACAATATACGTAGGTGAGGAATGCGAGGAATTAATCGGATTATCACCGGGATATAATTTCGATTCAGTCGAGGGGGTCGTGCGATGTAAAGTACTTCCTCCCCGCGATCTCTTTCATCCTGTATTACCCTATCGCGTGCAGGGTAAATTATTATTTGCGTTATGTCGTAGTTGCTGCGAAACATTTTCTCAGATTGCGTGTACTCACGAAGCTCACGAACGCGAATTCGAAGATACATGGATATCGTGCGAATTACGAAAAGCAATCGAGAAAGGATATTTAGTGACAGGGGTTAGTGAGATTTGGCAATATAACATCACTCGTTACGAAACGGGTACGCGACAAGGGGGTCTATTTACGGAATACATCAATACATTTCTACAATTAAAGCAAGAAGCTAGCGGATGGCCGAGCAACTGTGTCGATAACGTTGCTAAAGAGCGTTACATCCGTGAGTATGAGGAAGTAGAAGGAATCGTTCTTGAAAAAGATAACATTGCACACAATTCCGGTTTACGCTCGGTGGCTAAATTATGCTTGAATTCTTTTTGGGGTAAATTTGGTCAACGTGCAAACTTACCGAATACCGTGATTGTCAAAACACAAGAACGATTAATGAGTTTGCTCACTAGCCCTCAACATGAAATAACCGATATATTGCCTGTAAACGATGAGGTGATATATGTTTCGTTTCAACTACGAGAAGAGGCGATCGTACCTTCGCCTCTTACTAATGTTATAATAGCGGCTTACACGACGGCTCAAGCGCGATTAAAATTGTATGATTATTTAAAAAAATTAGACAAGCGCGTTTTATATTACGACACGGATTCCTGTATTTATGTAAGTCGCGGAGAGCCGCAGGAATACGAACCGCATACGGGTAATTTTTTAGGCGACATGACGGATGAACTCGCTATCTACGGACAAGGTAGTTACATTGAGTCGTTCGTATCCGGTGGTCCGAAATTTTACGCATATGTGGTCCGTACACCCGAAGGACTCACACGCGAAGTTTGCAAGGGTATAACCTTAAATTTTGAAAACTCGCGTTTAGTTAATTTTAATAGTATTAAAGATTTATTGTTGCGTAAAGAAAGAGAAGAGGAACGAGAAGAGGAAGCGCTCGGAGAACAGGTTGAAGAGGCGATTCCTGGGACATCGATAAATCTTCGTTTTAAAGCCATTCGGCGAACCGCATTTCACGATATAATAACGCGTGACGAAACAAAAATATGCAAGTCTGTGTTATTAAAACGAAGATTTATCAAAAATCGATATTCTCTTCCTTACGGTTATTTACCGGAACAATGACATTGCTCTCCTCTTTACACTCTTCTATCTTTGCGGAGATACGCGTGCGTTTTTCGCCACTTGCATAGAAGTGCAAATATTATATAAAAGTGTAAATATTGTAAAAGTAAAATGTATTTCATCAAATATTATAAAATATTATACTTTATATTATATTTTATAAATCGGAGTTTTAAAATACCCGTAGTTTTAATTTTATTTTTATATTAGAAAGGATAAGGAATAGTTTAACTAAAGTTAGAAGATGTAGATATTAGTAATGAGAAAAAAATACTTTGTAAATATAAATACAAAAATTTATATTTTTAATAAAAAATATTGTTCAGTAATAAAATTTATATATTTTAATAAAAAATATTGTTTCCCCATCCTAGTTTTAATAATAATAATTAACCTTTTAAGCGAAATCATTTTTATTTAGTGAAATATTAAATTTTTAACAAAATTTTTAATATAATTTTATTTTGTCTGAAAAACTTTAACATAAAAATATTTAATTTTAAAAAAATTTTTGTTACGTACAATTTTTATATATTCAAATATATTCTCGCCGAACTCACATACGTCCACTATCACAAGACATACACACCAACAAGAACATTTGATTAAAAGCTGATTGTGGGCAGCGCAACGTAGCGCTCGTCAGCTGATCGGTAGCGGTGCGCTAACCAGGCGCTCATCAGCTGATCGGTAGTTGCGAGCTAACCAGGCGCTCATCAGCTGATCGGCGCTCGTCAGCTGATCGGCGCTATTCGCTGTACGCTAGCACGAGCATGCGACCGCCGCGGGTTGGCCCCCGGTGCGCGAATAAGCTTTTTCCGCCGTACTCATTTCATACTATGAGTAATATTAAAATTTAAATACACGGACGCTCTTTACGCTAATTTTTTGTTTTTAAGAACGCGCCGGATTAGACTTTCTTTCATTTACGAGATTGTACGTAAACGGTAAATATCACGTTCATTTTGGGGAAATGGATGTACGCTGGAAACATCCTTGGACGTCGATCGTCTGCGGGCCTACGGGATGTGGAAAAACGATTTTCGTGAAAACATTTCTTCGTTATTTGTTCGACGTGTCCGATACTCGATTCGAGAGAATTTTATTTTATTACGCCGAGTGGCAAGATGCCTATCAACGCCTGCAATGCGATGAAAATGAAAGAGAAGAGAAGAGTAGCGTAAGAAAAAAGAACGTATATGCAAATAGCGTTCCGATAAACTCGAAGAAAAATATAATCGAATTTTACGAGGGTTTACCGCGCTCGGAAGATTATTCTTACGATCCACTCACCCCGAAATTAGTGATAATCGACGATCTTATGAGAGAGTCGTCATCGTGCGATGTTATCGTAGATCTGTTTACTAAAGAAAGCCATCATAAGAATCTCAGTGTTATTCTCATTTCGCAAAATCTCTTCCATCAGGGACGCGGACAACGCGACATATCTCTCAATGCGAATTACATAGTAGTTTTCAAAAATCCACGCGATCGCGCGCAAATTTGGCATTTAGCGCGTCAAGTATATCCGGACGATCCTAAGTTTATGGAAGAAGCGTACTACGACGCTACCTCGAAGCCTCACGGGTATTTATTGCTCGATTTAAAACAATCGACTCCAGATGAATATCGATTTCGGACGTGTATCTTTCCCAACAATAAGCTGCATTACGCGTACATTCCACGTAGATCGATCAAAAGAGGCGGAGGCGTATAAAAGACTCGTATTCACACACGACTTATCACTCGTGCAATTACACTGCGATGGTAAAAAAAGAAAAAAAATCGCAACCGGCATCATCGTCGTCGTCGAAGAATTCATCCGACGGCGCGGTAAAAATCGCTAAACGATCTATCGGCGAAAGAAACACGAATCTTTTGAAAATTTTATGTTATCTGAAAAAAAATCAAAGAACAGCGTTTTTACGTTCCGTCGATAATTATCTCATTAAGTGTATTCAAGAGTGCGTTTTCAATACTCTTAAAGGTAACTTACCGCTTGCGAGTAGTGAAAAGAAACGCCTTGCTAGACATAAATCGATCCTACGTCGTATTGCTGCGAAAAAAGATAATTTGAAAGTTAAGAAAAAACTATTGGTGCAACGCGGCGGATTCTTACCCTGTCTTATTGCTCCTATACTCGGAGCTATATTATCACAGATCATTGGAGATTAAAAAAGGGACGCTATTCTGTGTATATTTGTTGCGTCAAATGTGAAAAAGATAAAATATTTACAATTCAATAATGGAAAGAGCAAAAAAAATGGTTTTAATTTCGTCGGAAAATCTCGAAAGACTGCAGCGACAACCGGAAATTTCCTCTAACGCGTCGGCCGATAATTCATCGAATAAAATTACCGAGATATCGAATGTGGAAAATGATACTAATAATTTCGTACGGACCCCGGGAACTCCTTTGTCACGGCTCGATGCAGAGATGTGGCGTATTCTGAATCTCACACCTCAGGTCAGCGAGGACGAAAGATGGAAAATGTATAAGGAGATACTTCAGCGTTATCTTCAATTTATTCGTGCTGCGAGAAAACGTTTACGCAAAAACGTGCACGCCAGCGATGAACGCGATGGAGAACAGGACAAAGACACGAAAGAGCAAGAGGATAATAACTTCGATGATGACGATGAACTTATGGAAACGCAAACTTTAATTACCAGCGACGGTAACATTAGCGCCGCTAGTAGTAGTAGTTTCGAGAAAAAACGCGCTCAATCAGCGGAAATGATACAAAAAATACTTAATAGTGTTCCGAAAAATTATCGTAGTAAAGCACGCTTGCTAATGAAGCAACTGCTCCTTACTCCGTCAGCTAAGATTACCTGGAATAGACAAGGGCTCGTAACTATAGACGGCGACATTGTGGAGGGTTCGAATATCGCGGAACTTATAAACGATGCGGTACGCGAGAGAAAAACGGTAGAAGCAACCGGAAGAAATCAGTTTGCTCGATTACTACGTGACATAGGTACGTCACCGCGTCTCATAGGAATTACCTCGCGGATCCTCCACTCCAATCACACGTTCAAAATCGTACAGTCACAGGTTAGACGAAGCGAGTGAAACCGAAGGAGATACGCAATTTATATCCGCCGACAAGGAAGGTGACGACGACGGTGACAACGATAGAACATTACCACATAACGTAGTTTCTCCGTCAAAGAGAAGAAGAGGTTTACTCGATTGGATAAATCTCAATTGATGGAATTCGAAAAATTGTATTACGACCCCTCGCATTATGCAGGCTACTCTGCGGTGGACAATTTATCGCGAGTCGTTAAACCGAATTTTACGCGTAACAAAGTCGTCGAGTGGCTTAAATCACAGGATGCATACACGCTGCATCGGCCGGTACGACGAAAATTTCCTCGTTTACATTATAACGTAACAAATATCGATGATTTATGGGAAGCCGATTTAATCTATCTTCGTAATCTCAAGAGCTATAATGACGGCTATTCTTATCTATTAACGGTTATCGATGTGCTTAGTAAATTTGTTTGGGTAGAACCTTTACGTGACAAAACAGCTACCTGCGTAATAAAGGCCTTTTAACAAATATTTTCGAGAAACGAGGGTCGACTACCTGTATACTTATAGACCGACAAAGGCAAAGAATTTATCGCCCGCCCTGTACAAAATTTCTTAAAAGAAAAAAACATCCGTTTTCGTGTAACGCGCAATCCCGATATTAAAGCGTCTATAGTGGTTAAAGCGTCTACGATTTAATAGAACACTCAAGGAGCGGATGTGGCGTTATTTTACGCATAAAAATACACGTCGTTACTTTGATGTTTTACAAGATATTGTTCACGCTTACAATCATACTCGTCATTCCACCATCAAAATGCAACCCGCTGTCGTTACGCGAGAAAATGCTCGTACCGCGTGTGAAAATATGAAACGACGATGGGATAACGATAAAGAAAAGAAAAAGAAGCGTGGGCGTAAACAAAAGGCTAAATACCGCGTGAACGATCTCGTACGCGTCAGTAGAGCAAAAGTAACCTTCGAGAAAGGGTACGAGGCGAAGTGGAGCGAGGAGATATTTCGAATTCATCGAGTTCTCGAACGGAGAAGACCCCGCGTATATGAATTAAGTGATTTATCGGGTGAAATTATAGACGAAATTTTTTACGAACAAGAATTAGCACCGGTTATTAAAGACTTACGTGACGAGGAATTTATCGTCGATCGTGTGATAAAAAGCAGAGGACGCGGTAACAATAAACAATTATTAGTTAGCTGGCAAGGGTGTAGCATTCATCATCCACACCTTTCATTTACACTCTACACTTTTATTACACCTTACACTTTTCACTACACTTTTACACTTTTTACATCTTTATACATTTGTAATAACTTCAATTCATTAATATACATAATGTTTTTAAGAAAAATCAATATTTCCATAACAACACATTCATTCATTTATTTGTTACATATTAATTCTTTTTGTTCTTTTGCTTTATACTTTCAATGAATAAACATTACTTTTTCAAAGATCTGGTGAATTTATTTATAAGTCGCTACATTTTTGGTGACCCCGACGTGATATTAAAGCCGACGTGATATTAAAGCCGACGTGATATTAAAGCCGACGCATTTTAAAGGCTGATGCGGAATAAGTGCCAAGTGATCGTCGTATTTGAAGTCTGCGAAATATTATCATCGCTTGGAAGAATTGCTGGATATTCTGATTTTAAGAGATTCATTCTCCGGATCTTTGAAACATCAGAGGCGGATTTACTGTAGCATTCATCATCCACACCTTTCATTTACACTCTACACTTTTATTACACCTTACACTTTTCACTGCACTTTTACACTTTTTACATCTTTATACATTTGTAATAACTTCAATTCATTAATATACATAATGTTTTTAAGAAAAATCAATATTTCCATAACAACACATTCATTCATTTATTTGTTACATATTAATTCTTTTTGTTCTTTCGCTTTATACTTTCAATGAATAAACATTACTTTTTCAAAGATCTGGTGAATTTATTTATAAGTCGCTACAAGAGTATCCTTCTAAATTTAACTCCTGGATACCCGCTTCGAATTTAACTATTCTTCGAAATGAGAGTGGATCAATTTCTTCTGGTTCTTCCAAGCAATAGCAGTATACGCTATTCCCCCGACAATAAAACCTTATCGTTCATTACGGAATTACCTCAATCGCTGCAGTTACACGGTGACTGGGAAGTCGCGTTGAGCAAAATCCAATTCCCTAATACCTTTTTTCATGTAAGGCGCGGAGAAAATGTACTCAGTTTCGTCGATATCGACCCTTAAGTTAAAGAGAAAAATAAAGAAGATGAGATGTTAACTTCGAAGGAAGCCGTAATATCAAATGGCGTTTATAATAATATGGAAGAGCTCGTCTCCACGATTAATTCGTCGTGCAAAGAAGCCGGTTCCCATATTCGTTTGGAGCAAGAAAAATTACAGGCGGTAGTATTTTTTTCTCCCTCGCGTGTCCCGCTGGTTGCAATCTGATTCATTATATGCATTTTTCCGATAGACTTTTGCAAATGATCGGTTTAGCTGATTTTATTTATAACGCTCCTAAGGGGAGAAGTCACTATTGTTCTATGCTCACGACATCTAAGCTTAATTTCAAAGAAAAATCTACTTCAATTTTTCTTAAACTCGGTTCTCTTGACGAAAATAAAGTACGTCGCGAAGGATTCTATAGTTACGAAGCGTGTAGTTTGGCGCGGGGTATTCCCGATAAACTGTTCGTTTATTGCGATATTTGCGAACCTTACATAACAGGCGATGTGCAAACTCTTCTTCTCCGAATAGTGCCTGTCACAGGAGTGGGGCGCGATTACGAATATGGAACGAATCAAGTGAAATATTTCTCACCTCCGCATTATATCCCGGTGCGCCTAACAAATTTCCGACGGATTGAAATCGATATAAAAGACAATACTAGAAAAAATATACCATTTGAATCCGGCACATTAACGGTGACTTTACATTTTAAACGTATCGATTAGATTTTTAAAAATACTCTGTAAAGATTTTTTTGATAAGAAAGAAGGATTTTGTTCATTAATATGGATTATTATTCGGAGTATTATAACGGATTACAAAACAGTGGAACTCGCGGCGGTGGAATTCCACGAGTTTTTGTCGGTTCACCCTATCAACGAGGTCATGGAATAGGTAGTTTTCTCGGAGGAATGTTCAGACGCGTATTGCCTTATTTAACTAGAGGACTAGGGGCAGTGGGTAAAGAAGCTTTGCGCGCCGGGGTTAATATAATCGAGGATGTTGAAAATAAAATGCCGTTAAAGGTAGCTGTCAAGCATCGTTTTGAACAATCGCGTGACAATCTTAAGAGAAAAGCTAGGGAAAAAATAAGTAGTCTAATGAAAGGTAGGGGATATAAATCGGATGAAAAAATTCATGTAGCGCAGTTTCCTTTCGGCAGGCTTAAGACTCACGTCGCTAAATCCTCGGTAACCGCATCGCGTAAACGTCGTTAGACAAATAAGAAAAAAAGTTTATCGAAAATCAAGTCGCGTGAGAAAAAAAGAACAAATACAAAAAAAACTAAAAATAATACGAGAAAAAATCGCTCGACTGTAAAAAGACTCAAGTCGTCCGCGAAACGGCGTAAAGCTAATAGCGGTAAAAAGCGTACAGTATACGATATATTTTCATAATCGCCATTATTCTAAATACGCTTGTTCGTGACAATAACGTTGGTAGAGCATGCGGTGAAAGAAAAAAATGTCATTTCTTCACACACACTCGAGCGAGTGTTTAAAGAGCGAGCTCGATCTCTTCTCTTTACCGCCCACGCAAACTAGCATCAAAAGTTCGCAATGGATTTATTACAAACCCGTGACCTCGCTTTCGGACGACTCCCCGCTAGAATTCGTCATCCCGGGTCACGGAGAAGAATATTTAGATCTCACACACACGTTACTAAGTCTTCGGGTACGTGTAGAAACCGAGCCGCTACCCGGTCTCGCCACCGGATCCGCCGTCAACGTGGGCCCCGTAAATTATTTTCTTCATTCCATCTTCAATCAAATCGACGTGTATTTCAATCAAAAGCTCGTGTCGCCTCCAAACAACGCTTATGCGTACCGCGCGTACATCGAAGCGTTGTTAAATTATTCATCACCCGCAAAAACTTCCCATCTAACCTCGTGCTTATGGGATGCGGATACACCCGGTCACATGGACGATACAGTAGGAGCGGAAGGCAATACCGCTATAGCGAGACGAGCTGGTTACATACGCGGAGGGCGCGCGCTAGATCTTATAGGTTACCTCCATTGCGACGTTTTCAATCAGGACAAATTCTTAATTAATGGCGTCGAGGTGCGGTTGAGACTCGTGCGCTCGAAAGATATGTTTTGTTTCATAGAAACTAATTGCACGTCGAAAATTCGTATACTCGATGCAAGCCTAATGGTGAGAAGAGCGAAAATAAGTTTCGGAGTATTACTAGCGCATGCTAGAATGCTGAGCAAAGTTACCGCCAAGTATCCGCTTACGAGAGTTGAAATTAAAACATTCACGATTCACAGTGGGGTTGTGGGTGAATCGTTAGATAATGTAATACTGGGACAATTACCGAAACGAATAATAGTAGGTTTCGTCGATAATAAAGCGTTTAACGGTGACAGAAAATTGAATCCGTTTAATTTCCAAAATTACGGAATAAATTTCTTCTCGCTATACGTCGACGGTACACAAATACCCAGTAGACCGTTACAACAGGTTTTCTCGTCTCGCGAACCGCTTTACATCGAAGCTTATCATATGCTTTTCTCAGGGACGGGTATCCATTTTTTGAACGAGGGAAATTCTATAAGTAGAGATGATTATTCTCAGGGATATACGTTATTCGCTTTTGATCTTACACCCGATCTATCCGCTAATTGCGCCGGTCATTGGAATCTCGTGAGACACGGAAGTCTTCGGTTAGAAGTGAGATTCGAGAAGGCACTCACCGAAACAATTAGTTGTATCGTTTACGCCGAATTCGATAATGTCGTAGAAATCGACGCATCGCGTCAAGTTATCGTCGATTTTTCCGGTTAGCTTTTAACGCTCGTTTACCAACATGTATTCATACACAGTAATGTAATACGCGATTAGAAAATTTTCCCCCTCCTCTTCTTTTGGAAATTTTGATGACGCTATTCACGAAGTGGAAACTATGTAACGCGCTAGAATGAATTCAGTTTTGTACGAGACACGAACAAACGCGCACGTTTCGCTAAGAGCTTGTACCTCACCAACGAAAATCTCACAATATGGACATAGTCGTCGACATACAAGGTTTCCGCGATGAAGCCAATAAATTTATCGCGAAGGAAGTCGCCGTTGTCGCAATCGATGCTCCGATTGTCGAGCATTGGATTATGATGCCACCATACGCGTTTGAAAAATTACCCGCAAAAGCAAGACAAGAAAACAATTGGCTCTCACGAAATTATCACGGTATCGAGTGGTTTGACGGCTCAGTTAATCCTAAATATTTTACCTCGCATCTCCGCGAAATCGCAAGACACGCGCGCTGCGTTTACGTCAGAGGTAACGAAAAAGCAAACTACTTGAGGAATTTACTTTCCAGAGATATAAATAATTTGGAGGGTACCTCACCAGCATTTAAAAATCTACCGGATGAGGAGGATATCGTACAATATTGCGGTCATCACGGGATTCGAAAATTTGGAACCTTTCATTGCGCGTTATACAATGCTTATAAATTAAAATGCTGGCTAAGTGTGCAAAATAATTGCGAGAACGTTTCGACCTCTACCGAAGCTACTTGTAGTTCTGACGAAAGTTGGGAAATTACCTTCGACGATAGCGACGATAAATACGACGCCGCCGTTTCTTGCGATGTAAATGAGAATATAACTAAAATACAAATAGAGGAGAAAAATCAGCAAAACAACGAACAGCAGATTGAAAAAGAAGAAGAGAGATTTGTGATTTCTGAACCGTCATCGACGTTGACGGATAAAAACAAGAACGAAACAATTTCCATCTCGACGCAAACTGACATTGAAAACCTCTCAAAACAACTCAAGATAGAAGAAGACGCATTGTCAAAAGAGGTAAAAACTGGTATTGTTCAAATAATACCGTACACTCGTTCGTATTCGGGACAAAAAAATGAACTCTCGCGAAATTCTACAAGCATTGCGTCATCTAGATGCCAGACATGTTGGAGTCTATGCAGCCGACAGAGTTCCGAGGGTGTGGACGAGGTCGACGGCTATCGTCGCTAACACCGACAATCACGATCGACCTGGAGAACATTGGATCGCCTTCTACCTCGATGAACACGGCACAGCCACTTACTTCGACAGCTACGGATTACCCCCCTTGTATCCAGGATTTCTTATCCGACTTCGACGAAACTCCATCATCCATCGTTGGAATATTCAACAATTACAAGGAATTTTTTCTAAGACTTGCGGACAATACTGCTGTGTATTTTTATATTATACTAGTATGCCCTGTCTCGGCTTTGCTCGAGATAATAATGTGATTGATCCTACGGATTAGAAGTGAATTATTCAATCGACATCTCGCGCGCCCCTTATTATACATTGTTGGTACTACGTCAGAAACCTTTACGCAAGTGCCAACAACAACTGTACCAAGTTTCAACTCAATTAGTTGAATGATGCGCGAACGCATAAAGCCCGAACACATAAACAAATTCATTTTTACATATTATATTACATTGCTCGTAGTAAACTATTCACGGAGAAAGTTAGAAGAACATCAGTCATGGGGATCACTATGCTTTTTTACATAGATGCCATTTGTAAAAAAACATGGTGACCTCCATGACTGATTTTCTACTACCGTTACTTCTTAATATAATGAAATTAATATTTACGAATGAAGACGGAAACCTTAAAGCTGGTATAAAAATCGACTGAATTGGGATTTGAAGAGGAAGGACTTTGAACACGATTGGTCAAAATTTTCGTACAGTTGATATTAAGTAGAAATCAATACAAAAGAATTAATTTTAAATTTTATTATTTTTGTTATTCAAGTTTGTAACAAATGAGTATATTACAAAGTTGTTAGTAAATAACATGTGACACTTAAACTTATAAATGAGGTAGGTAGGGCAGATAGTTTTAAATTTGTAGCAATAAAATATATTATTTTGAATTATAAATACTTTTACTTTCAATTCAATTTAGCACTAATCGGTGCACAATATTTTTGGTTAACCTGTCTTTAGCTAACACAAATAGATTCGACGGTTTTCCTACACGTGAACATGCAACATATAGTTGCCCATGAGAAAAACATGGATTTTCCAAATCTAAACCACAAATGGACATTGTTTGACCTTGAGACTTATTTATGGACATGGCAAAAGCTAAACGAATTGGAAACTGTAGCCTTCTGAAGGGTATCGTAGAATCTGACGGTATCATTAGAATACGTGGCAACAGGACCACTTCTCCTTTAAACTTTCCAGTTAAAATGGTTGCTTCAAGAATATTTCCGGTGATTTTTTTGATGACCAAACGCGTACCGTTGCATAATCGAGGTGGATTCAAATTACGCAAAAGAATGATAGGTGAACCAATCTTTAATCGAAGATTATGTGGTGGCATTCCAGGTATATCCAGTGAATTCAAAAATTCAATTGGAAAATTTACACTTTCATTTTCATCAACAACAGTATCGATTGATTTAAAAGACATCAGATCGCCTGGTAACAACTGTTGTATCTGGAAGTTAATTTCGTCAACATCAACATTTTTGGCTGCCAAAATAGCCCGATCACTGAGCCAGTTATGATTCAAGTAATTACTCTGTATATCCGGGAAAATACTCTGAATCAATTCATTTTTTCCGTGAAGAACAGTGCAGAAATTGTCTGGCAGTTTAATGCATTGCGTATTTGGTTGCAGTTCTATTTTACCGTTCCCAATATCTAGTAATTGTTCGGAAAATATTTGTGCTGATGGATCATTTTGCAATTGTATGCGCATATTTATAGTCAATCGAAGTGTTTCAACACTTCGCCATAAGAATGATTGTTTTAAACATGCATTAATCTCATCCGCAAAAGTAGAGCGAGGTATAACCGGTAAGGTCTGTCGGAAATCACCAGATAATAGTAAGATAGCACCACCGAAAAGTTTATCATTGCCTTTTAAATCTTGCATAGTTCTATGCAATGCCTCGAGTGAATATTTGTGTGCCATTGTGCACTCATCCCAAATTATGAGTGAACTCTTCCGCAACACTGCAGCTATTTCACTATTCTTTTTTATGTTACATAATGCGTTTGGCTTATTATGAATGTCCAATGGCAGCTTGAATGTTGAATGTGCCGTTCGCCCACCATCTAGCAAAGTAGCCGCAATGCCAGACGATGCGACTGCCAATGCGATTTTCTGTTGTGACCGTATTTTGGCAAGAATCAACGATATTAAAAATGTCTTACCGGTTCCACCTGGTGCGTCCAAGAAAAAAAACCGCCTTGTTCAGTAGCAACACCCAGCATAATCCGATCATAAATAATTTTTTGTTCTGCTGTCAGTAATGGCTCACTGTTCACGATAATTGTTGCTAAATTACAATGGTCATATTGTTTTTCTCGTTGTAAATCGGTATTGACTAAGTCGGCGGCTGGGCGAGCAGGTGATGGCATACCATAATGATTAAGTGGTAAATTTGAAATTAAAACACATAAATCCTCGATCAACACTAACGCTTCATTATACATCTCAGGCGTATAATCTATGTTTTGGCATTGATCTGTTTGTCTAATCGGTGCAATATGTCTTCTGTCATACAATTTTTATATTTTTCCCACAAAGTGTGTGCTTGTGATGGATAACATGTCGTCAAAATAATTGCAAACAGCTGACGAATGTTATTGGGCGTTGATGTCAACGCAGCATCAGCAAGCGTTAAGTCCCAATGGTTATCGTCTTCTAGCAATTGCAGTTCACGACATGCATCTTGGTATGTATTGAATACTCGGCCGTTGACTGTTCGCAGAAATTCAAAAGACGTTGGTCCGGGAACATTCACCAATAATAAACGTAAATAGAAGCACTCACGTTGCTTTGGATTTACCGTGTAAAGTCGCCCCAATGTCTTAGCTTTGAATATGCCTGTAACGGAAGGATGTGGTTTTCCTTGTTTTCGTGGCACCCATTTTTTACCAGATTTGTTCCATGTGAAATAACGTGGAACATCAGTATATATCAATGTCTTTGCGAATTGACCAAAAATGTCAGATCTTTGACACAATGTAAAAAACTCAGTTAGTGTCGTTTTTGGAGCCTCAAGCGCTCTTTGGAGAACATTTTCTTCAGTGAAGTATACACGTTGACCGTTTTCAAGATGTATTGCTAGATGCTGGACAGCAGGGTCTCTTTCGTGTATGGAAAAGCTAAGAATATGCCAAATAGCTTCGTTGCTGCTGATGTATCTACCCATTTGGTATCGTGTAATTTCGTCATTTTCATTTACATTTTGTACTCCAAACATGGCCAAATCACTGCCTTTATTTACATATTTACAAATGTACCTAATTGATTTTACAGAACTGCAAAGCTCGACATTGATATGAGCCTCATAAGTTTTTGAAAGTAATGGTGAGTATGGTACCACCCACCGATTATCAAATTCTACTTGATTTGTAGAATTCGGCAGTCGCATCGTGAATGTGTGGCCACCATTCTCAGTATTTCTGCGTCGATACATTGGATAACCGTCAATATCCGTGATAGTGTCATTCGTATGCGGCTTTGGGAAATTTTTCTTACATTTTCCATTTTCCATGCATGGTAATGTCATGTTGAAAGCACCGCACGGCCCGTGGTTCATGTGTTTGGTAACAATATCAAATAATTCTTGATCAATTGATCGGTCTGGAATTTCAGCTGAAATTATTTGATCAATTTCTTCTGGACGGATTTTATCTTGAAGCCAAATTAAAATGTGTGCATGAGGCAAACCTCGCTTTTGCCACTCAATCGAATACAGCCAACAACGTGTGATACCAAAAACTGAATATTTAACAATAAAATCAATTAAGGATTTCAATTTTTGTTTGAACACACGTGCAGTTATATCATGACGATGAATTACTTTTTGTCCTGGTAATAGTAAAGTTTGTATCTCTTTCCAATTCGGATTGCATGTGAATGTTATAAACAAATCTGGTCGGCCGTAATGACGTACGTAAGTCATCGCATCTTGTATGTATTCCTGCATGTTCCGTGGACTGCCGATGTAGCTTGAAGGTAAAATGAAAGCATTACCGATGTCATTGGGGTTTAAATTTCCGTCGATGTTTCCAACAACAGCATCTCGTAAGTGAATGTATTCTTCCGATCGTAATTTAGCCTGGTTGTATCGAATGAATCGCAAGCGTTTGCTTTCAACCTTAGCATACATATCAACAATGTATTGATGGAATAGCTGACGATATCGATGGATGTAGTTGTCCTGATTATGTCTAATCATCAATCGGTGTGCGTAGTAGTTCATTGAACTAACTTTTTTATCTCTTTGAGCACCTAAAAAAAAATAAGAAATAAAGTAAAATAAGAAATTAAAAATCGTACATACAGTAAGAAAATAAATAGTTAATAGTCAAATTTACCGGTATTTGGATCACACTGTTTGATGTTAAGGTGATATTCATCCTGTCCTTGCCAAAATATTAATGGATATTGCAGTGCGTCATATGAACGGTGTAGATCCGAAATCGTACTAACAGTGTTGTCTCGCCGTGTAATTTTTATAGCTCTTTTGTCAACTGGATCACCAACCATAATAACAGCAACCTCATCAAGAGTTGGAGCGTTGAATCTGCCAGCATGTTCACCTAATGGGACCTTGTCGGCTTTTATGACGATTTGATAGTTGTCATTTTGCAATCGTGGCGAAACTCTTTTAATCAATTGAATTAGTTGATTCTGATCTTCTAAAAAATTGTCCAGCAATATCACAATTGCTCTTTCCTCTGCTTGTTCAATGAAATTATACTGGCACCGAGTTGTCACACGCTCTTCACAATTGCCCATAAAATAAATTTGAAGAAATTTCGGATCATTATCAGGCATTGGCATCAATGACCCGATTTTATGGTACACCTGGCCTTGTATTTTGAATGTAGTTTCAAAATTACGTCCATCGGATGCGAGATCGCAAATTTTAGTTGCCCCAAATGACGTCATTTGGAAGCAAGAATTAAATTTGCGTATCTTACGCAAAAATAATTTTGAATCATCTGAATCGCCAGCAAGAAGGGATAATAAAGGTTCCGGCGGAGTAGGAAGAGATGACAGCACAACTTTTCCTGATGCGCAGCACATGCCGGGTGTTTCATTCTGAAATTTCAATGCCTGACAATATTGACATACTTTATCCATTGCACCGATAGCAATTTTTGAATGCGCAGAGTAGTTAATATTTGGTGCATATTCGAAAGCAAGACGAACAAATGATGCACGTGTTAATGAGCGGCTGGTCCGCTGCCTCTGTCGTTCTTGTGCTCGTGCTGTAGCTATGTTTTGTTCTCGTGCCGCTCTTGTTCTCGCAATAGTCTGTCGCAGACGTTCGTCACGCTGTTTTTGAGATTCTTGTGCACGACCCTCCGCTGTCCTGATGTTTTGAGCTGCATTCCTTGTTGAGATTTGTTCTGTCGACAGATGAGCTCTTTCAGCACGTTTGCGTCGTGCCTCTCTGCTCCGCGCGTTGCTGAGGTTCGATTTTTTCGGTGGCATTCGACTTTAAATAAAAATTTAAACGTTTAAATATTAAAAATAAAACTGTAAAACATGCTACTATAGCACATTGAAATAAGGAGTGCAAAATAATTTTTAATATAGGTTGAATAAAATACCTCATGACCATAAAAATACATATATCATACACAGTGTGATTTGATGCATAGCAACTATGTGATAATACTTACATGTATATCTTGTTTTGAACAATGAGGCACTAACAATTAAAAAGCAGGAATAATTTCCACGAATTTTACAGCAACTATTTCGGAGGAATAATCGGGACTGACAACACGAACTTGGTGTCGTTTTTGTCGATGTATACGTGCTTTGTTCACGAAGTCACCACGCAAAACAAAATAGGAAAGTCATTTACTTTGAAAAGTACATAGTAAATGACAATCCAGTCAACAGATATCGCCATCTGTGACAATCGTTTGGAGATAACAGATAACTGTGACTGTCATATAATAATATTTACTTTGAAAAGTACATAGTAAATGACAATCCAGTCAACAGATATCGCCATCTGTGACAACAGTGGAGATAACAGATAATTGTGACTGTCATATAATAATAAACAAATAATTTGCAATAAAATAATATTGCGACTATAAATTGAGATGTAAGCTATCCTATGTTTCAAGTTGGATCCAAGTGCACACCGTGTGCAAATTTGATTGAAATCGGTTAAGTAGTTTAGGAGTCCATCGCGGACAAACAACGTGACACGTAATTTATATATATAAAGATGTGTAACGGCTATAATCTTAATCAGTTTCTCGCTCTTTTTTCCGAAGATTGTGAATATAACGATCGTTTAATCATACACTTATTTCGTAAAATTTTTACTCACAAAAAACAAGCGAATCATAACAATATATAATATGAATTTTAGTATTAATAAATAAATTTTGTTCTGTAAAAATATTTTAAATATAAATCATATTTGTACTTTTAAAACCATTGTTCAATTTTCTTACACTTCCTCTTTCCAGAAATTTCCTCAACATCCATGTTTCTGTTTACTTTCATTAAGCAGCGAGTTATTTTAAAATAAAATTTTATCTGACATCTTTTCAACAATAAGCATTCTTTCTAATCTACGATGATGCATTATTTTTTTATCGTGACACGAGTCGGAATGCTCGCCAGTACAAATATTTGCGTGTTCTTTTTTTATTACCCTACGGCATTGTCAGTTACTACCTGCCACCGATCCCCGGTCGACCGCATGACGCTTTTCTTGGTCAAAATGTTTTTACCCCACCCCGTCTAATATCGACCATTTGATTCGACGAGCTATCCTTGCCATACGTATACCCGAACTGTTTTTAGCCCACCCCGTCCTATATCGACCATTTGATTCGACGAGCTATCCTTGCCATACGTATACCCGAACCCCCATACCGTACCCTACGCAACTTTAGCTTAAATACTTCATCTAATCCTTAGACTAGTAAGATCTCGTTTAGCTCAACATACTAGGACCCTGCTCGGAAACACGAAGGCCCCAGGTTCAAATCCAGAGGAAATCAGAAAAAATAAAAAAAATAAAAAAAATTCTCATCCCCACCTTTCGGGGCCAGACGCCATTTTTTTTCCCCCAACACCCTCTCCCCCTACACCCACACTCGGAAAAACCAGACGCCGGTGGTGGGGGAAAGATAAGATAAGACACGGCGCCAGACGGGTCGGTGGTGGGGGTTTGTTTTGACGGGCCATAGTGCCCACTATACTACTATTAGTGTATAGAGCGGTCACATCTAAAGAAATCAAAGAATTATTGTTGTCAATAATTTTATCTTTTAAATTTGCGGAAAACGTCCAGCCATCTTTAACGTAAGATTTCGGTAACAAATTAGAACTATGTAAAATATTATGAATATATTTAGCAACATTATATACTGGACTACCTAATGAAGATACAACGATGCGTAGAGGAAATTCTTTTTTGTGAACCTTTGGCAGACCATAACAACGTGATAAATTACCATTAGTAATATTTAATGATTTATATGTGGAGTCGTCAATCAAATCGTTATCTTGCCAAGATTTCATTAAGGCGTTGGTCTTTATAGTTAATTGTTTTATAGGATTTTTTTTTAATTTTTTTGTAAGTGGATTCGTCATTCAATAACGATTCCATTTTTTTCAAATAATCATTTTTACTCATTACTACGGTGATCTGACCCTTATCAGCTTTGGTGACAAAAATATTTTCATTATCACGTAGAAATTTTTTTTTTTACAGGGCGAAAAATCTTGTAAGATGTGTCTGTCAGAAGAAGAAATGTGTTTATTTTCACATAAAAACTTTTTAAGGGAATCAGCTACTGAAATTCTGGTGGTTTCTAGTAAATCACTCGGAATGTTCTTGTGGTTAATCTCTAGATTCTTTATGTTATCCAGGACAATATTAATTCGATTTTTTTTATATGCGTGATCTATTGGCAAACCAAATTTGTCACCCAAGCTTAAAAAATCAGATACCTTATCCGGAATAGTTTTACCACTAATGTTCACTAACCACTTAGAATTGTCAATGTTTTTGAACAAGTCAGAAAATGCGTTTTGTTTAGTGCACAATTTGTCAAATTTACTAATAGACTTATTTTTATTAGAGAGTTTAAATTTGAAAAGTCTCCTTTCATTTAATTTAAAAAACTCTTGAACAAGATCATGTGGCAGACATGTAAAGAGTTTCTCAACTATTGCTTTAGTGTTGCGGCGTAAGTATTTTAAATTGAAATTAGCGTCTTTTATTTCCAATTTTAGTAATTTATAACGACATTTATTAGTAATTTTTTCTATTTCGCGTTTTGTACTTCTGCTTTTAAATAGTATGTTAGTTTTCATTCAAATTCGTTCGTTCGAATTCATTTTTATTCTCTTTTAGGTTTCCAAATTGATATCTAAACATTCATTTCCCAGCGAGAAATGATTTGTCAAATCGACATCGATTCGACATTAATTTGATCGATTTGACATCAATTCGACGAAGAATCGATGTCGATTCAACCATCATTTCTCGCTGAGTTATATTTCTTCATTCAATTCTAGTTTGTGTTGGTCTTATTTTGTATGTATAAACTGCCAATAATAAGAATAACTTGTGTCTAAAAAAATAATCGATAAAACAATCGATAAAATAGAGCGGCAACATCCTCTTAAGATTAAAATATTATATAATAAATTAGTAAAAACTTAAGTTATAATGTAAATTAAATTATAATTAATATAATAAATAGGAACAATATATTAAATTTAACCTAAACTAGCCAAAGAAAATTTTTATTTTATTTCCACAACGTTTCGACCATGTTTTTGGTCCTTTTCAAGTGAGAAACTAGAATGATACAATAATTAAGATTAATAAAGATAAACATTTTGATTTAAGAGTTTAACAAGGCTCTGTAATATAAATATAAATTTAACGTATAAGACGGGCAATAAGAGCCAAATCGCGGATGACAATGCGTTATCCTAACGAAACTAAATTATTTTTCGTTAGAATTAAATACCGGTGCACAAGGCACCAAATTTTACTTGGACACGGCCAAGATTTTAAATATGAAATAATCTCATATTTGAGATTTAATTTCAATACCCCTTTAACCCCCCTACGGAAAATAAATAAATGAAGCAAGAGAAAAATATAGATCCGAAAGTCGCTGAATCGGGAATCGATTCCCTTTTAAATGTTTTAAAAGTTCTGATATAATCACATTGTTTAATAATGTCAACTAACTGCGCTTTTATTTAAAAAATATGTAAATCTTAATTTCTTGCGTTTAACGTCAAAATATTTATCTTTATTAATCTTAATTATTGTATCGTTCTAGTTTCTCACTTGAAAAGGAACAAAAGCAGATGGTCGAAACGTTGTGGAAATAAAATAAAAATTTTCTTTGGCTAGTTTGGGTCGAATTTAATATATAGTGTTCTAAGTATAATAGTCCTACCTTTCCACTAATCTATGGTAAAATATCCAATTCTTAAGCATTCGCGAGAAAAATGCGTTTAAAAAGTATTCAGCACTACTCTTATTTAAAATCGATTTCGGTTAAACTGTTTTTTTCCTATATTGTAACTTATTATGTTCTGCAAAACAAAAAATGTAACAGTGTCAAAGTTAAATAATGAACAGTTACTGACACGTTACACTCGGACAAACTACTCTAAGAATCCGAGTTTTTCATATTTGAGCAATAAACTAATAACTATTATTTAGTTTTTAACTTATAACAATTTTTGTTCAGCAAGTCATAAGCTATATCATGTGAGAAAATCAGCTAATTTAACTAAAATCTATTTCACGTAAGATTAATGGGGGATACCTTTTAAATACGTTTTTTTCGCAAATGCTTAAGAATTAAATCGTATTATTTTACAATAGATTAGTGGGAAAATAAAACTAAAATACAAATATACGTTAAATATAAAAATACGTATAAACTAAATATACGTTAGGCTCAGCGAATTGGAGGGAGCCATATCTGGTGATAATCTTTTATTTTGTTAATAAGATTTATATTGATACATTTTGATTAATATGCAACACACATACCTCTGCCAACAATAATGAATTGGTCCTGATAAGAAGGAAAGATGATTATTTAAAAGCATCTTTTCCAACAATATGTTTATTCTTTCTTTCTTATATTTTTTTTCTAATTATGCAGGATGTTCTACAACCACTATACAATATTTTACGAGCATGTTTTAAAAATAAAATGAAGTAAAAAGTTTTTATACAAAAATGTTGAGACTGCAATAGTTTTTAAGCTATAAGTAATCGAAATTTACTAATGGTATCGCATAAAACTCGCGCGCTCAGGCCCGTAACTTTAAACCATATAGTACCTGGACTACGCGTTAGTAGTGGGAGCAGAGATGAGAAGAAATATAACCAACGCTTCGAAAAATCCTGTCCACGAAATTAAAGCTATTACATTGCGTCATCTGTCGAACTACATATTCGCGTGGAGCAATATCGATAAAATAATAGTACTGTATTATCCAAAACATAGATGTGAATTAATACGTAATAAAATTTATAATAAAATTAAAATCTCTGAACTCAATGCCAAATTTGGCAGCAGCTTTAACACATAAAATCAAGTCTAAAATAAAACAAATCTAAACACGGCTTATAAAGTCAAGCGCAAGGTGTAGGAGCGCAAAAAATAACATAATAACTTTACTATAAACAAGTTTATTCAGTATAAAAGTTTCGGTCCTTTTTTTGGACCATCTTCAGTATAATAGGAACATAAAGGTACAAACCACGACAAAGAAACTGTCTCATCACTTACAAACTCTCAAACGCATTACGTATAGTGGGCCTCCTAAACTGTCACCAGCCGGACAAATATCACAGAATCATGAGGTAGTAATAATATCTTCAAAGGTGACCCATACTGGCTGTAGCCAGTAAGCCTTTCCAATGGGAGACCCACTACCCACACAGACACAACACACATACTCACACGCTACCTAACCCGGACGCGTCCGGCGCACAAATAAGGCACAAAAACAAGATGTGCGATTATTTATAGGTCGTCGAATAACGGTTCATTACCCTTTAGGAGGGGATCAAACCTAATTATATAAAAGCCTCACTAACAACAAGTTTATAGCCTTAATTTATGACTCTTTAAGAGAATTTGTATAATAACCGTAACCAAATACTACACAGAAATCCGTTATTACGGACCACAGACTTGACGGCCATGAATTTGATTAGGATAATGTTGAAATCTTGGATGAAGAGCTTTTCTTGAAGAAGAGACTTGTTTCAGAAATGTTGTTTATTAGGCGTCAGAAAAATGGTTTAAATCGTCAGGAAAACACTGAGTGCCTACATCAGGCTTATATATCTATTGTTACAAATATGCCTCAAATTCATTGAAATTCTGACCTTGGTTACGGTTATTACAAATTCTCTTAAAGAGTCATAAATCAAGGCTATAAACTTGTTAGTGAGGCTTTTATATAATTAGGTTTGATCCTCTCCTTAAGGGCAATGAACCGTTGTTCGACGAACTATGTGATGAGACAGTTTCTTTGTCATGGTTTGTACCTTTATGTTTCTATTATACTGAAGATGGTCCAAAGAAAGGACCGAAACGTTTATACTGAATAAACTTGTTTATAGTACAAGTTATTGTGTTATTTTTTGCGCTCCTATACACCTTGCGCATGGCTCTATAAGCCGTGTTTGTATTTGTTTTGTTTTAATTAAAGAGCCTTAATAGCTAAGATTCAAGTCTAAAATGTTAATAAACATATATGTCCGAATCGGAACAGTTTCAAAATTATTGACTACTAATTGCTATCGTAAGACAATATAAATTAAAATAAATGTTATTTAATGTTTATTCTGTTTAAATTTTTACTAAAAATGTGCAAAAATTTCTTCGTCGACTTTGACATAATTTCTAGCAAGAATTAATATTAATATTAATTAAAATAAATTATTAATTGATATAAAGCTCCCCTAATAAAATTAATATGAAGAAAAACAGGCTAATTAAGAGCCAGGCGTTTATTAATACGCAAAAAAAAGAAAACTTAATATTTCAAAGTTTTTTTATTTATATATTGTACGTTTCGAAATTAATTCAGATCTCAAATTCGAGATTGTTCTTCAACTTGCTTTAGCAAATAGCTAAGCAAATTACGTGCAGGTACATCCACGATAGTCTCTCACAGCGAATATCTTTTTGTCTTGTCATTTATAATAAGAGCCGTATATTATTATCATTTGTTATTAAATATAATATTTATTTTTATTTATATTGTTTTACGAAAGCAATCTTTAATATTCTATAACTTCGAAATTATTCGGATTCGAACATATATGTTTATTAACATTTTTGACTAATTTTCATATGCTAAAATAATGCTGTATCAATTTTGACACTGAGTTTAGAGACACCCTGCATATGTATATGACATACATGTATACAGGGTGTCCCAAAAGTAACGGACCACTCTAATAACTCTTCAGTATTGGAGTTTCAAGAAAAATGACCTGAATAAAAGTTGTAGGAATTTAAGTAAGCTACCTTATGATGACCTTGACTTTGATCCCTATTTTCAAAGTCATTTAAAGGTCAACTCATGTTTTTTTAAATGGAAATCCCTATTTTTTACCTCGGATTCTGAAAGAGCGGAAAATTTTATGTTTAAATATATATTCATGAAGGTCGAAATGAACTGTAGTGATTATTTGATCTGATGGGTGGGTGGGCGGATGTGGGTGGGTGCGGAATATAAACGGTTTGTGGTACAGAATTTGATTTCGAAGAAACAGAAACCTTTTCCATATGTCCGAGTTCTTCATACTCTAATAGGAATGAATTGTATTCCTTCTTTAAATCGAGATTTCGATCTAATCGTCGATTTAAAGAGGTTAGCATACTTGATACAATTGAATGTGAATCACCGATATTGATCGGTGGACCTTGTTTGAATGGGAGCCGTACTATATATCGTCCGGTTTTATCGCGAGAATGATTTTCAAAAAAGTGTTTCTCACAGCGCTCGTCGTCTGGAGAAAGCTGAATTTTCTGAGGAAGTTCCTCGACTTCTCAGAATCGTTGAATATCTCGTTCGAGAGAACAATGCATTACCTTGATTGAGCTAGATCTTGAACTTTGAGTAGTAGTTGGTCCCGATAGGACCCAGCCGAAATAAGAATTCTGCGCGATAGGCTGTCCGATCGATCCTTTGCGAACGCCGTTTCGAATTACTCTACTATATAGATCGGCCCCTATGAGTACCTCAATAGGATCGGATCCAGTTGGATCGTCATCTGCAAGATTGAGATTTCGTAAATGCTCCCACGACTTACTGAATTGTGCCCGTCGTGGAGTGTATTTCGTTAAAGAGCGCATAACAAAAGCTTGAGTGCTGAATACGGGCCCCGATTTTATGCGGGAAGTAAGTTGGATGTTAGCCGCATGTCGGCACATGCCAGCGTGAACACCCCCAACAGCTGAGATCGACGTCATTGTCCGAATGCGTCGCAATCTCAGGCCTTGAGCGAGTCTTTTTGTAATAAAAGATACTTCCAAACCCTAATCCAACAGGGCTCTGACAGTTTGAGTGCGTCCCGTCGGAGAGCTTACCTTGATTTTCGCCGTCGCGAGGAGAACAGGTAATGGCGACGCGTCGCTCGAAACCACCGAAAGAGAAATGACTTGTGATTTTTCGCTGGTCTGCACTGAATTTTCGATCGAAGTTGTCGCTTGATTCGTATTCGACGAGGAGTGTGAGTCGACATGTAACATTGTATGATGTTTCTTTTGACAAGTACGGCAAGCGAATTTACTGCGGCATTCTGTCACGGAATGATTTTTGCGTAGACAATTAAAGCAAAGTTTGTTTTGTTTTACATACTCTCGACGTTGACTCACACTTTTGTCAAGGAATTTTGGACAATGATTTAGGAAATGCTGGTTTTTACACAGCCCGCACATAGGAGTCGCCGCTACCGACGCATTAGCACTGGCTACTTTATTTTCGCGACTTGAACTTGACCCTTTGATCGGTTTGAGTTCCTCAAGTGCACTCGCGCGCGATGATAAAAATGTCAGTAATTCGTCGTACGTCGCGGGAGGAGATGCTTCGTTAAACTTTAGTTTCCAAGCGCGTCGTGTGGCTTGGTCAAGCCTTTGAGATATGCAGTGAACGAGGATGTCATCGAGAATATCGGTAGAGGATTGATTTAATCGCTTTAACGACGCGATAGCTTTTTCCACTTTATTGCGCAACGCATACAATTCGGACGATGATTCGCGTAACAAGGTTGGTAACGAGAACAAGGTAGCTACATGCATCTCGATTAATCGGCGCTTATTTTCGAAGCGCGCCCTTAACGCTGTCCACGCAATGTTGAAATTATCCGCGGTCACTGATAAACTGGCTATCGCGTTGTGAGCACATCCGGTGAGATTTGAAACGAGAAAGTGCATCCGACTAAAATCTGAGAGCTCCTTATTATTTATAATTAAAGCCGTGAAGCGATCGCGAAAGCTCTCCCATTCGTCGAAGCTCCCGTTAAAGGATGGTAATTGAATGGCTGGGAGATGCTGTAACGAAAGCGCCGCAGAATCCGCATGATTCGTTGAATAATTGATAGATTGGTTCGGACTCACAGTCGGCTCTGATTCCTCGAGGCAGTTCGTCATATAGTCTATCGCTGCTTGATAGAGATCCTCATGACTCTCCATCTTGTTGGCTTGAAAATACTCCATCTTCTCCCTCTTTGCTTCAGCGTACGCTTGGAGAATCGCTGCATGAGTTTGACGGCACTGCATCCAGGTTTCCTTGAGGGAAGTCATTCAAGAGCGAATCGTTGCGGGCGTATAATTGTTTCTTCCGATCTTCTTGAAATTCTCTAATGCCCGAGAAATGGTGTGAAAGAGCGTTTGCTGTAGAATTAATGGATCGCTCATCTTGATTGTTTAATAATTCAGTCTCAATCACTGACACTCTGCTCCTTAATCCGGCTTGAAGGACCAAAACTTTATGTTCGCACCCTTTGTCGCACACGATAATTTAGACACACCGTATCGGTGTTGACCTTGATGGTCGACGAACGAGTTATCGCTTCTCAGCGACAGGGAAAGGCGGTGATAACTCGAAGGACCAAGAATAGAAAAAGGAGAGCGTAGGTCGATTGGTACTTGACGCTTTCGCGCCGATAAGGAGGAGTGAAGTCAGTGGCTTGCAAGGCCGAGAATAAAGTTAATAGTTCTTTGTTGATTAACACACTCGGTTTAATTTTAAACAATAAACTTTGTACTCAATAGATAAACAGATATAATCGAAGACCCGGAGCAAGATCAAGAGTATAATCGGGATTGAGTTGCTCGAACGCACTCGCCTGCGACCTTACTGTTCGAGCTTCGCCGATTGTCTGAAAATATTGAAAATTCGCTCGGTGGCGCGAGGCCCGATCACACTCCGATCAGGCCCGTTCGTAGTACGGAGCAGGTGACTCGCACGAGTGTCAACCGTGATCGCGACGTGGTTGTGCTTAGTATTATTTGCTCGTACGTATACAGGATTTAACTTGTGCCTATATTAAGAATAAACAAAACAAAACTTTTTTTTTTTTTTAACAGAATCGTCGAACATGTCGATACGGTTTGCTCGTGCGCGAACAATAATAATAATTCATTCGTAAATTGAAATTATATTGCAAAGTAAAAATAATTCGATGAATTAAAATTATGTCGAGACATAATAAAATTCGGAATTATTATTATGTCGCGATATAATTTTAATTCACGGAATTATTATTACGTATTAACATAAATTTATTTCATTGATATTTTATATAAGACAATTAATTATTAAAACTTTTATATTAAATTGAATATTTTTTATGTTATTATATTAAAATGGCGTGCCATACTATCGTGTAATATGCATCGATTTTTTTGCATTCCCGGGAAAAAATAGTTTCGATCTAAATAAATCCAATGATATCAAATTAAATCTCTTTTGATATAACAAAATGTAAAACTTAAAATTTACGTAGATATAAGCATATTTATTAAAATGTATTTACATCAAAATATATCTATCACTGCAGATCTATTTAGATCTAAAAAGATTTACGCCAGTAGATCGAGTTGACTTTACATACGTACATTAAATTTAAATTGATCTTCGGAGATCTACAAAGATTTAGATAGATTTATCAATGAAGATTTACATACATGTTTTAAATCTACTTAAATCTAAGTAGATTATATGTTTTCAGTTTTTGATATCTAACGAGATTTAATTACATCGAATCTATTTTTTCTGGGTCTATGTTAAATTTTTACGAAACGCAGTGTAAAAAATTATATAACATGACATTAACAATAAGTATTGAATTATATGATAAATAATAGAACGTATGTTTTCATTATTTATCGTGTAATTTTCCGCATTATTATAGCAATTTTTCGGTTTTTTTCACGGTGTACATTGCCGAATATGATATCAACACAACTACAATCATTTTAAAATTGTAGAAAATAGTTTATCCAAATCCTTTCTAACGAGAAAAAGAAAGAGAATGATAGAGATAGTTCGACGTAAAGCTCCAGATCACACGTACATACACCGTTATTGTCTATTATCAAGCGCTCCTCATATCGCTTCGCCACGCGCTAAGCAACGGCGTAACTATGGGCTGTCTCTTCTCGACGCGCGCTTATAGGGACCGTGCACGAACTATAGAGAGCATCACTATTGCCGATGTGCGCGCTTCCATGCGACTACATCTAAAAACATTATGTAAATTATATATAATAAATATTATATTAACACTAAAATATTAAATTTCGTTCGCCAGGAATGAAATACTAAGGTAGTAGATATTAAACTGACTACACTGGCTGTCTATTAGATTTGTTAAACTATATTTATTGACGTTTCGACCATACGGGCTGTGGTCCTTTTCAAAATTACAATAGAAGCATTAATGAGTTACTGCATATCGTTATTGACATTTAAAAGTACGCTCCGGTGAGACTTAACTTAAGATCGGATGGTAAATTAACTGCGTTTCACTTGTGTCATCTTGCCACGACTGAAAAGGACCACAGCCCGTATGGTCGAAACGTCAATAAATATAGTTTAACAAATCTAATAGACAGCCAGTGTAGTCAGTTTAATATCTACTACCTTAAATATTATATTATTTATAAAAATGATAAAAATTATAAAATACGGTTTTTATCTGATAAATAATGATCGTTCCCTCAGGGGCACTGCGGACTCATCCCTGCAGTGTACGGGTGTCGCAATCCCGAGGTACCCGAGCTGGAGTGCGTGCGAAGGATGAATGAGGAGTGATGGGTGTGCAGACCCTAATAAGGACTTGTCCACTGCACTAGGTGAAGGAAAACACCGAAGATAACACCTGGGGGGGAGGCCCCGTTAGCTGAGTAAGGCAACCTCCTAAGGGGAAGGAAAACCCCCGACAGAAAAAACCAATTTCTTTTTCAGAAAACATGGAGAGGTCCGAAAAAAAAGAGATCGTCCTAGGATCGGATACTGGGAACCGGCGTGGGGGGGGGGGGGGTGCAGGCCTGGCTCCCTCCATGTCGTCATCGTACGACAGGTCGTCTGCAGCTTTGCCGGCTGGGGCTGCAGACAGGACAGCTACAGTGCCGAGTAGTGAGAAAGCCATGGTGCGTGAGCGGTTACGAAGCCTAGCTCGTGACTGGGACACTCGTGACCGTGGTGTCGATTCAAGAGAACTTGCTGCGTCTATCCGCCGAGTTCTCTTGAAAAGGGAAGTGCGGAGGTATCTTGTATTAAGCGAATACAAGGTACTTACGTGGTACGTGGACGATTTCTTCCGAAAATGTTCGCGGGGAGAGACGGACTTTTGTGCCGGACATGTGTGTCCAGTTTTTTGAGCCGGTGGTGCCCATTAGCTCATCAGACTCACTATCCGGGGAGGTGAATGAGGTGGACAGTGTCTGTTCACAACCTCTTCAATCTCCGGAAGTGGTGCGTGGGGTCAGTGGAGACGAGGACCGGCAGGCTGCGGGACCCTCTGCCCTCTCTATCTCATCCCCTTCCTCTGCTGAGGATGTGATGGATGTGGAGTGGACTCCACATGACAAGAGGCTTCTGACTGGGAGAAAACAGTACCCAGCCAAAAAATCAGGTAAGTCCAAAGCGCGCACTGAAACGCGGGGTCGCCCCAAAACATCTGGGGATTATGTTGGTTTGGCTGAGGCCAAGGAGCGTTTAAACCGCGCAGTTGAGCGGGAGCTTCAACTGGCGGATATCCACAGGCTTTTGGACCCGGGTCTGGATCCTGAGCTGTCGGCGGTGGGCAGAGAGAACATCATGCCTGGTGAAGCCTTCCGAGTGAGGCTCCAGAGTGTTACCAATCTGGAGCTCAAAAGGTTGGCAGAGTTGTCGGCTTCTCAAGTGGAGAGGGCGTCTGAGATCACTGGTCTCGATTCGATCGTGGCTAGAGATCTCTGGATCTCCTCGATGAGGCTTGAGAGCATTTTTCAGGAGATGGAAGGACGGATTGTCCTCGAGGCGGATCCCCAGATTGAAGCTCTTCGGAGCGAAAATCTGGGGCTCAGGGAGAGGATCTCGGCCCTTGAGCGGGAACGTGATAGGGTGGAGGGCGAGATGGCCGCCTTCCGGGCTGTTCTCCCGAGGCTGGCTGAGGAGTACTTCTCTGGCAAAGCTTTGAAGAAGGCTCCAAAAAAGAGGCAGCGGGTGGCATCCTCTCCGGAGTCTACTGGGGATGCTGCGGAACGTGAAGAGGTGTTGCCGGGGTCGCACCCTCTTACGGTGGCGGACCTTTCGGCCATCTTAGATAGGAGGATGACCAACTTGAGGGTGGACATAACGTCGGCGGTTCTGGCTCGCGTGGAGCCTTTGCTTGTGGGGCGGCCTAGAGCCCCTCTAATTGGAGGGGCTTCCATGGGTGCGCCTTTTGTGAGCGTGAGTGGTGGCGCTGGTGCGCCAAGGTCTGGTCCCGTGGCTGGGGGCTCCGCCGCTTCCGCTCCTGCGGAGGTTTTGGCGGATGTCCTTGGTCCCGGGTCCTCCAAAAAGGCTGGGAGGCGTCGTCGTAGGCGTGGGCCTAGACGTGCCTCCTCTAAAGATGGTACTGCTCCCTCGGGCACTTCCGCCCAGAAGGGGAGACGGGTGTGTCCTCCTGCCAAGCCCCCTTCTAAATCGGTGGTTTCACTGACGGTTGAGGGAGATGGACGGGAGGAGACGTACGCTTCGGTCCTTTCCAGGGCCATGAAGGAGGTGGATCTGCCCAGTTTAGGAATTGCCGGCACTCGTTTGCGTCGTGGCGTTACGAGCAGTATCCTGGTGTCTGTCCCTGGGAAGGACTCTGTCAACAAGGCGGATGTTTTGTCGGGTGAGCTCCGTAAGTTGTTTCCACCTGACAGCGGAGTGAAGATTGGCCGTCCCTCTCGCATGGAGGAGATTCGTGTGCGGGGGATCCTGGCCTACATGCGGAAGGACGAGATCCTGGCCTCTGTGGCCGCAACGGGCAAGTGCGAGGTTGCTGATCTCAGGGCGGCGGAGATTCGCATATCTCCCAAGTCTCGGGTTGGATCCTTATGAATTTGTTGCCCGGCTGGAGCGGCGCGTAAGCTGGGAGTCGCGGGGAGCATTGATATGCGGTGGACGAGGCTGACGGTTACCCCGTTGGCCCGTCGGCCCATACAATGCTTCAGATGCCATGCCTTTAGACACTCGTCCAATAGGTGCGGCTCCGGGGTGGTTCGCAGCGCTTGCTGCTTTAGGTGTGGCAAGGAGGAGCACCTGGCGGCTAAGTGTGAGGCCCCGCCCCATTGTGTTTCCTGTGCTATCGGCGGGAGGCGGGCGGATCATCGTGCAGGCTCGAGCGCCTGTTCTAAAAGGTTCGTCCCCCCTCGTAGGATGGATGGAGGTAGGGTAGGCGCCCCCTCCGGACGCGGGCAGACATCGGGACATCCTAACGGCGGGTCTCGAGGTGAGGCTGTTAGCCCGGTACCGGGCCCCTCGGGGGTTGGGGTGGGGCGGCGGAGTGTGTCGAGAGGCGCATCTGTGGCTTCCTCTTGCGCCCCGACGGAATTGATGTCGGATTAGTGTTTATCTAATGTTGTTACGTGGGCTGCGGCCATGCTGTTCCCCAGTAAAATGGAGACCTTTGGTCCGGTTACGCCCTGTCTTTGTTTTGTTTTCCGTTAGTAGGTAGCGGTGGGATATGAGGGTTCCGGGGGGATAGCCGAAAGGTGACTCTGTGGTCCCTCTGTCCCGCCAAGTTTATGTTGTAGGTAGCAGCGGTGGGTGATTGTGTGCTGGGGAGGTTGCCGAGAGGTGACTCCTCAGCCTTTTTCACCTACGCCAAGTTTATGTCGTCCTAGTTTTTCTTGTCTTACGTCAATGGGTGGTGTGAACATCTTTCACCACCCTTTACTTGTGATCGGCCATTGGGCCTTTGATGTTGGCCCCTTGAGGATTGGGCCTGTGGCCCTTATTTGGTCTTTTTGTGGATTGTGTATATATGTGTGTATACATGTTTGTCCACGTAGTTGGTGACGTCCTGTGACGTCAATTTATGTGGGGTTAGATGACTGCGGTCATCTCGCCAACCAGGCCAGCAGGGAGAGGAGTGGGGGCTCCAATTCCATTGCACGTTGGCCTCGGGATGGCCGGGGGTGAGCTGATAGCCCGGCTCACTCCTATTTACCCTCTCGGGGTGAGGGTATTGGACGGGCAACTTAGTTGTCCGGGGATGTGTCCTTCAGGACCAGGTCATGGGTGTCCACCGTGAAGTAATGTGGGAGCGGTTCCGCGGTGGACAATACCCGTCAACGACCAGGGGCTATAGTCAGGTTTTAGGTCGGTACCCCGTCCGATAGTCCCTCGGGATACTACGGGCGGGAATCCACCACGAAGCCTCCTGGCCCTCCCTCAAGGGTCAGAACGCGAAGTTTGGTTTAGGCAAATTTCCTGACTTAAAAAAAAAAAAAAAAAAAAAAAAAAAATAATAATGATCGTATACGAGATCAAAATGATATTAAGAGTTGGAAATTATTTGAATCAGGACATGTATTGAATGTAATAGAGACAGAAAATACAACTAATCAAGAAGTGTTTATAATATGTAAAGTTGTAGCCCAGACTACTCTGTCAAATGTTTATGATGTAAAAATAACGGTATGTATTAAAAGCTTTTTATTATGACATGCATATATATATATATATATATATATGTATATATATATATATATATATATAAAATTATAAATAATTGAATAATTTTTATTTTCTAGCTTGATTAGAATAGGAATATTACAAATGCTGTATGCTCTTGTAAATCTGAAAAATGTAAACATATGTGTGTCTTGATTCATTTTGTCAATTCTCCCGAAAATGCTATATCGAAAACATGCCGTTCGCAAGAATGGGGTAAACCTTCTCATCGTCAGTTATTGGGCTATGAGAAGGGCATAAGAATGACAGACTTGTTTTCAACACTACCCTTATGTGCCAAGGCATATGGACTGAAGCCTTGTCAGATTTCAACAGCAATTTTAGGAGAATCATTAGCTCAAACGCCTTACTTTACTATGTTACAATTTGAAGAAAAGGAGAACTCAGAAATTATGGCAGCAGAGTCACTGGCAGAGATCGTTCGGATTACAAAAAAAGAGACTTAAAAGAGAAACTAATATATATATATATATATATATATCGGCCAAGCGAGCAAACGCGATGTTATTGGAAAATTAAGAAACTTGGGAATTCGTATCTTGTGGTTGAAATCTCAAAATTCCCCTTGTTCCTTTTATTAACACCCCTATAAAAAATAGGCGAGAAAAATATTGGTCCAAAAGTCAGCTGAATCGGGAATCGAACCCGAGACCTTCCGCTTGCCGGGCGAATGCTTTTCCAACTGAGCTATTCAGACACTCACGAATAAATATTTTTCTCAATGTTTGGAAAAGCAGTCGCCCGGCAAGCGGAAGGTCTCGGGTTTGATTCCCGATTCAGCCGACTTTCGGACCAATATTTTTCTCGCCTATTTCTTTACAGGGGATGTTAAGAGAAGGAACAATGGGAATTTTTGAGATCCCAATCATAGGATTCAAATTCCTTAGTTTTCCAAATTTTCTTTCTTTCATAATTGTCGCAATAACATCGCATTTGGCTCTATTAGTCGAGAGGAATCAAGTGGAGATTGTGGTTTTATAAATAGATTAGTTGTAAATGTAAATAAAACGAAAGTTATGGTAATTAGAGGTGTTAGAAAGAAAGTGGTTGAAAGTAGGTGAAATATTAGAGAAGGTAAACGAAATAAAATATTTAGGAATAATAATAGATAAGAAGTTAAATTTCTCGGCTCATGCGGATTATATCAGTAAGAAAACAGGGGCAAAATTGGGGGTTTTGCAAAGAGTTAGTGAAGATATGTCGCGTGACATGCGATGTAAAATATACAAAACTATTGTAGCGCCGCTATTTGAATATTGTGCGTCAATTCTTATAGGTTTAAGTGAAACTAATGTACAGCGCTTGCAAAAAATGCAAAATCAGGGGATGAGAATTATTTTAAGGAGAGATAGGAAGGAGAGAATTATGAATATGTTAGAAACGTTAAAGTTTATGTCTGTTAAAGAGAGAATCAAATATAATGTTTGTTTATTAGTATATAAGATAGTGAATAAAATGTGTCCGAAATATTTATGTCAGGATATAGAGATGCAAGCAAGAAGTAATAGAGACACGAGGAAGGGAAAAAATCTATGTATTGTTAGATGTAGGACTAGAGAGGAACAAAAAATGTTGATGCACGACAGATTTAAAATGTATAATAATTTGCCGAATGAGGTGAAAAATGAGCAAACTTTGAGGGGATTTAAGAGAGTATTGGTGAAATATATTATGGGGAGGGAGCGGGGAGTAAGTATAGTGGCGATCTTTTTGTTTTGTTTGTATGAACAATAATGTGTAATAAGTTACAATGTAAGAAAATTATTGTGATATTATGTATATGTAGCTACTGCAGCTAATAAATCTCTCTCTCTCTCTCTCTCTCTCTCTCTCTCTCTCTCTCTCTCTCTCTCTCTTTCTCTCTCTCCCTCTTTCTCTCCCCCTCCGTCAACCCTCTCTCTTTTTCTCCCCCCCTTTCTCTCTCTCTAAGACACACGCTCTCTCTCTCTCTCTCTCTCTCTCTCTCTCTCTCTCTCTCTCTCTCTAAGACACACACACTCTCTCTCTCTCTCTCTAAGACACACGCTCTCTCTTTCTCTCTCTCTCTATCTCTCTCTAAGACACACGCTCTCTCTCTCTCTCTCTCTCTCTCTCTCTTTAAGACACACGTTCTCTCTCTCTCTCTCTCTCTAAAATTAAAATCTACTTACATTATGCTGATTTGAGTTGCATGCATTTTTGCTGCTTTCTTTAGACATCTTGGTTAAGCCGACTTATACGATTATACGTGGTTAGATGTGTCACATTGATTTAAAAAAAGTTGAAGGAAATGTACGTATAAAATAAGAATATTGAATTTAAAATGTTACTATGGTCAAGGCATACAAATTAAAGGTTTATTTACACGAATTGCACACATAATCACAACCACGTACACAAATTTTTTAAAAATTACTTCTTGGTGTGACCAAGTCAATAAATGCGTATGCACATGGGTGCATGGATGCGTGGGTGAGTGCGTGGGTGGATGCATAGGGTGATAAAAATTTGTTAAAATCAAATAGTAGCCATCCCCGACGAAATTTGAGTACAAATTTCGAAAATGTCTGTGAATAAATGTGTGATTGCGTGGTGGATGCGTGGGTGGGATAAAACTTTAAAAAACCACACAGCAGCTTTCTCAGAAAAATTTGCAACATTTTTGTACCAATTTTGTAAAAATTGGTCCATAAATGCGCATGCGCGTGGGTGAATGCGTGGGTGGAAGTGTAACACTTGAAAAAACCACATCGTCGGTTTCTCGAAAAAATTTGCAACATTTTGGTACCAATTTTTAAAAAAATCGGTTCATAAATATGCGATTGCGTGGGTGGAGGCGTAAACTTAAAAAAATAAAACAGCAGTTTTCTCAAAAAAATTTGCAACATTTTGGTACTAATTTCGTGAAAATTGGTCCATAAATGCGCATGCGTGTGGGTGAATACGTGGGTGGGTGCGTGGGTGGAGGTGCAACACTTGAAAAAACCGCATCGTCGCTATCTCCAAAAAATTTGCAACATTTTGATACCATGTGCTCAGAAATATTGCAAAAAAAGATTAAACATACCCTCCTCTGAGGAAAAAAAATAAGAATTAAAAAATAAAAAAAAAAATCCCACAGCAGCTACCCCCGAAAAATTTGCAACATTTTGGTACCAGTTTCACAAAAATCGGTCTACAAATGCGGAAGTAGTTTGCGTACATACATACAGACAGACAGACGGTGCTTATATATATTGTTATATCCCTAAGAGATATAACTATTAATGTATCATTACTCGTATTACATCCGCTTGACGACGGACACTGACCGCGTAAAAATGCATACGCTGCGAGATATACGCGGAACCGAAATTGCTCACCGTGCAAGCAAAGCAGAAAGACTTTGAAGCTGCTTCGCTTGCACCTAGGTCCTTGACCGAGGAGGCCCGTTGCTAGGCACCTCTTCCGATCAAGGAAATTTCAAGAAGCAATATTATAAAAAGGGAGCAGAGACGCGCCGAGTCGCTTAGTCGCAGTCGCTCTCAAGACGCTCTCGCGTCGTTAATTAAAACGAACTCGCTAGCCGCGTGCGATCTTAACATCTTCTTGCAGTCGCGCGCGATACGCGAAGTTATAGCTAAATAGTGCCGCTAAATAGATATACGCACAAGTGTATCATTGTTGAAATAAAGAAAAGTCAAGTAGTAATGTGAATAAAAGTTCTTTAATAAATGAAAAGGTGAAGTGCATTTATTAAATCAACCCGATAAAGCCCTGACGCCCCGGATTTTCATCCCAATTTGGCGCGACCCCTTGTGCCTTTCACGTGGCACACAACAATATAGATATCTAAATATAATATATATATATATAATATATATATATATATATATATATATATTAAGTTTGCAGGTTAAATCTCTATCTAAAATTATTTATCGTGATGTTTATCTTGTTGGCTATTCAATGCTCCGTGAGATTGTTATACTTGTTTAACTATATATCTAAATATATCGGGATTATTATTGATTTTATGGACATCCTGCAGCAGTTTCGCGCTTTTATTATATTTGTATGCAAAAAGAAAATCATATTGATGTTATTTAAGCGATTTGACTGCTTCCATAAACACGATGCGAGACCAATATAACATCGAACACTATTATGTTAGAGGTGCCTATGGAAGAAATAAATCTTGAGGACAAGGAAATAATCATGCGAAAGGTTTGTTCGATGGAATTTAACTTTAATGTACAAACATATTAATCACATTTAAATTGTCGCTATTTTCCTATAAAATTAATTGTTAAAAATTTCCTTAATGTGCATTATGTTAAATACGAACAACTGCGGATTTTGTGTAAAATCACACAGCTTCCATCTTGACAAACATATCTATAAATTAGAATAGAGAAATTCATAATATTTTTTTGTCATCTGTACTTGATTAATTGTTTTCCAAGATAAATTCTTTTGTCATATTATATATGTAACATAAGTAAAAAATCTCTTTATTCTTTATAGTCCAGTCAAATTAGCAAAAAAGAAAAAAAATAATCGGTAAAAAGCTAAAAATTAGTGGAGACTTTTATTTTGACATACTATTAAACATACTGAAAGTCCGGATCTCTATCTGCAGGGCTCAATCCGCCATCTTGCAAAAAATGCTCCAATTCAGTTTTTTCCTTATATCTCAGTAATCATTGATCCTATTGTAGTGAAGGTTATAATAAAAAATAAAGCTCGTTAAATTCTCTATAAAAAAAGGTTGAATACATTTTTTTCATATCTTTAATAGTTTTTATGACGCTGAAACTAGCCGCCGCTAAGTGATAAGGGCGCAGCGCGGCGCGGCGCGGCGAGTGAGACGTGTCTATTGCGAGTCACAAATGTTTGAATTTGCAGGTTTAATTTTTTTGCAGTAAAAAAATTAATACACATTTTTATAATTATTGATTCACTTAATCGAATAGTGCATGTTAACATCAAGTGCTTGTAATTAATCCGTTGTTGAATTATAATCTAACAATATAAATCTTCTATGAAAAGACTTTTTGTCTAAATAATTGAACGTGTCAAAAGATGGACAATGTGGATAAAATCACTTCATCTTCCAAACATCAGCTAAAATTCAAGCAATGAAAAAATAGATGACATTTTAACAATTTGATACAAGTTTGACTAGAATACAAAACTATAGCGACAGAATGGAAATGTTGTGATATGATTTTGAAATGTCTATATGTATACTCCATTCAACGAAAGAACGCATTATATCAAACGAAAATTCGTTCTTTTTGGTCTCTTTCTTCATTACTTATTTAACTTGTCAGTGTCTGCAATGAATGGCCCCTAAAGCATGGATCAGTATCTCTCTATTTTGTCCAAACATATGAACAGACCGATGCATATTCTCGTTTAACTGATTGCGAGACATCAATAATACACAAAATACGAATATCACACCAGCTTCAAGAATAATAATCGCGGAGGATAATGATTCTTTGTCAGTGCAATACGAACTCGGAACGTATCTCTTTCTAAAAAAAGGCATGTTATTTATTCTCAAATGTATCGAAGAATTGTTGCCTTTAATCCACGATGCCGACTGGTTCCGTCATAACGTTTACTTCATGAGCGGCTGTCATTGCATATTTTGACGGTTGTATGTATCGAAGGGTTTGTGTAGTGATACTAATGTAAATATATTAAAGCATTTGGTGTATATAATAGTTAAAATCTGATAAATAAGTGTTTATTAATTTTATGATTGAGTCGTTTCGACTACAGTTTCTCAGTCAGAAAGGGTGTTTCGACGAGGGTTTTTACTTGTCGGAGATGCGAAGTTTGCAATATTTTGCTAAGAGAGCGATATAGTAAATGTATTATTTCAACAAGGTCATTTATTTCTAATACGACAAATATCAGCAAGAAAGACAAGCGACTCACCGTAAACGTTGCGAATATTTCTTCCTTTCGTTCTCGTCTAAGACCCTCTGCAAATGATCTAAGGTTTAGACATGCAGCGTGCAAGCAAGCAGGTTGCAAAAAGCGAGGCAACAAGAATAGCGCAGGCAGGGATCGATAGCGGCGTATATTCTGTCCTCTTAAAATCAGAGCTTCTTTGCTATCTGGAGCTCGTCCGCTCTTCTCACGGCTCCATGGGCAAGTGCCGGTCGTGCCTCTGAAACGTATAGCGCCGGCAGTAATTTTGTCTACCTGAATTTTGATATCTTCGGCAAAAGGGCGATGGCAGCACCAATGCGGTGAGTCGCGAATCGATTAATATGCCAGATCGCCCTCGATATCGATTGCAAGTAAAATTTGAAATGAGTACAATAGACATTATTCTATTGATTACAACAAATAATTTATATAAGTATTGGTGCACAGCTAAAAGATAAATCTGCGCAAATAAACCTAATTAACAAACAATAAAAGAAATAAACAGAATTATTTACAAGGCGTGAGCGGCGAACAAAGGGAAATTCGGTGAATTAAAATTATGTATATATGTATATAGAAATTCAGTTAATTTAGATTATGTACACCGACCGGCAGAAATGGTGTCCGGCGTCAGATTTCAAATGTGTGTATACGTGTATAACAGCCGAAAATCATATGCACACATACGTAGCGCGACATTGTATGTGTCGCTTAAAGCGCGGCGGAGATCAAGGAGCGAAGGAGAAAGTAGTAAGGGGTATTCCGATATTGCATCTCTCTCAAACATCGTATGATCGAGAGAGATGGCAATACAAGACGTGGTGTCATTTAGTGGTGTCCAATAGCTGTCTTACTCACTCGACGATAAATTGAAGGAGTGCGAATGAGACAACTATACAATTATACGGACATCACGGATGCGTTTGTTTATCGGTGTCTCCGTCGTACTTCTCCTCCTCTCCTTTAAGAAGAAAATGTTATTTATTTATTTATATATTATATTATTTATTAATTATTGTTTATATACATAAATATGAATATAATAATAATATAATTATATTAAATATAATATTAAATAAAATAAATTAAAAAGATTATTTAACATTCAAGTAAATTAATAAATAGCATAAGGATCTGAGCGTAAATAAAAGAGGGAAAATAAATTATTTTATTTTATTAATTAATAATCACAAAGGTTTCGACCGATTTTTCGATCATCTTTAGCATATGTAAATTTCAGCGTATAAATACAATATAAAAATTATTTAACATAGATCTCCGCGTATAAATTAAATACAAAAAATCATCGGAATTACATTGAATTACATCGTTACGTCTTATGATAAAATTATTTCATAAGATGTAATGATTCGATGTAATTCCTGTGATTATTTCTATCTAATTTATACGCGGAGATCTATGTTAAAAAATTTTTATATTGTATTTATACGCTAAAATTTCTATTAATTTACACGCTGATCGAAAAATCGATTCAAAAATTCGTGATTATTAATAAATAAAATAACAAAATAATTTATTCTCGCTCTTTCATCTGCGCTCAGATCCTTATGCCAATAATAATTATAAATTGATAGAGTTAAATCGACGTAACTAGCCAGTTTATTTAATTAAATTCACAACGTTTCGACCATTTGGTTGTGGTCCTTATCAAATGAAATACACTATAAACAAAAAGACAGTAGTTTTTACATTTAGAACGCATTTATAATAAATAATATAATAATAAAATATAAATTAGAATTACAAAGGACGTACTTAATTAATAAACAATGTACTGATCGAATTGTACTTAAAAAGAATCTAATAAATTATCATAGTAATAAATATAAATAAGGAAAAAGAAGAAACACGTCTCATCAGTATGATGCTCAGTCAACAACTAAATTGATACAGTTAAAAAGACATCTATACGACCTTTATAATTTTATCATAAATATTTGTCAAATTTTCAATGTCCCTTTGTAAGTTAATTGTGTTGTCATGCTTCTTAATTAAGAACATTTCAGCAATCTCTCTCTTTCTTATGTGTTTCTCGTTATGTAAAATGATTGGCGATGTCCAATTAAATTCGTGTCCAAATTCACATTTATGTTTACTAATGACTGAGTAATTAGTTGTATGCAATTTTATGTTATTGAAATGTTCTTTAATCCGCGTACATAAATGCCTCTTTGTTTGGCCGATATAAGAAGCATCACAATCTTTACAATCAATCTTATACACTACATTAGTTCGAAACTCGTTGTTTAATTTGTCTTTTCCACGTTTTATCAAAGTATTTAATTTCTTAGGCATACTGTAGACCACATTCAAGTTAAATTTTTTAAGTGAACGTTTAATATCATCACTAACATCTTCTACATATGGTAGCGGAATAACACATGCTTTTTTCGGATGCAGAGCAGAACTATCGTTAGACAACGATTCCAGAAAATCACTATTGCCGTCATTTTTTAAAAAGTTTATTCTTCTATTTACATATTTATTGATAATGTGTTTAGGAAAACTATTGTTAATTAAAATATCTTTAACAATCTCAATATTGGTCCGGTGGAATTGATCGTCGGAAAGTAAAATTGCGTGGTCTATTAAGTTATAAATGGTATTAATTTTATATTTGATTGGGTGATAAGATAAAAAGTTAATGTATCTACCCGAACAAGTAGGTTTCCTAAACCAATCCGTGATAAGTTTATTCCCTCTACGAATGACTTTGGAGTTTAAGAAATTAATAGAAGAATCAACTTCAATTTTGTGAGTAAATTTCAAACGCTCGTGATAATTATTAAACGTTATTAGAATTTCATTTATTTTGGAATTTGGTAAAATCACAAAAATGTCGTCCACATATCTGTAAAAGGTCCAAACATTGAAACTTAATGAGTTTAAACAATTTGTTTCTAAATCGTCCATTACTAAATCGGCTAAAATCGGTGATAATGGGGACCCCATAGGACTGCCATAGATCTGTTCATAAAATTATCCGTTAAACTGAAAACTGGTCGAGCTCAATATCATTTCGACTGCATGTAGGAATTGTTGCAAATTTAATTTTGTTATTTTACCAATATCATTCCAACGGTTTTCAATAGCAGTAAACACTAGTTCTCTAGGGATATTAGTAAACAAAGAACTGACATCAAGCGAAATCATTGTGTCATCGTCATTAATAGTAATATTTTTTATGTTTTTTACGAAAGTCCACCCGTCCTTTACATATGAATATGGTTTTTTAACAGAATTAAGTAATATGTTGTGAATATAACTGGAAATGTTGTATAATGGACTGCCCAAGGATGAAACAATAATGCGCAATGGGTAACCGATTTTATGGATTTTGGGAAGTCCGTAGCAACGAGGTAAATTCCCATTAGTACAGTTTAAAAAATTATACGTAGAGTAGTCGATGATGTCATTTTTAAGCCAAGATTTAATTAACGTATTTATTTTATTAGTCAGTTTTTTAATAGGATTTTTATTTAATATCCTGTATGTAGAGGAGTCATGCAACATAAGTTCCATATTTTGCAAGTATTCGTTCCTATTCATAACGACAGTGGTCTGTCTTTTATCAGCCTTAGTGACAATTAAATCTTTATTATTCTGTAAATATCATACTGATGAGACGTGTTTCTTCTTTTTCCTTATTTATATTTATTACTATGATAATTTATTAGATTCTTTTTAAGTACAATTTGATCAGTACATCGTTTATTAATTAGGTACGTCCTTTGTAATTCTAATTTATGTTTTATTATTATTTATTATAAATGCGTTCTAAATGTAAAAACTACTGTCTTTTTGTTTATAGTGTATTTCACTTGATAAGGACCACAACCAAATGGTCGAAACGTTGTGAATTTAATTAAATAAACTGGCTAGTTACGTCGATTTAACTCTACCAATTTATATTTACCACTAGCGATATATATACTATTCAATAATAATTATGCTTAATAATATAAATAATATAAAAAATTAAACAATTATAAAAACCATTAATTATTAATAATATTGATATAATAATATAAAAAGATTAACAAAAAGTACTTTTATTGACATTTTTATATTCACTTCTGAAAAAATTAATATATATATATATATATATATATATTGTTCAAAGATGCAAAGAGAATTATAATAATCAACATTAGTTAATTATTTCAGTCTTGAAAATTGACTTTGCGTATATAAATATACAAAAAAACCGCTTAAAAAAGATTTGCCTGAGATAAACACGCAGGCAATAAATCAGGATTAGCGTAAAAAATATATGAACTTTCGCAACGAAATTTAACTGAAATATTTGATATCGTACTAATCAGCATCATAAGAGACATGCGCCGCGCAATCACGTGGCTTCCGATAGCCAATTGATCATGTTATCGAACGTTTTGCGCATGCCAGGCGCGTACTTATTCCAAGCAGATCGTGGACAGCCAATTATGACAAGCGCCCTCGCGTCACCTTCGCCGTTTTCAAATTCACAAAAATTAATTGGCGCAGTAAAATTAGTAGGGCTTCAGCACTGCACCGATAAAAGAAACGCCCAAAAATTGCGCGCCAAAATCTGTCGAGTTCTCTCACGCAAAACCGCTATCAAACCGCTTAGAAAATACCGCTAATATTAACCGCACACGCACATTGAAAACGATTTCGGCTATCTAATTGGAACTTTTTGTATAATTATTGTATCGTCTAAGTTGTGTCAATTAAACTCTGTGTTATTTTTAAAAAGGTGACTAATTTCTTTTCGGCTCTCAAATACGCGCTCTTCTTCACGCGTTCGCGCATACAATATATATATATATATATATATATATATTGTTACGTCCGCGACCACCCTTCGGGTTATCCCACAGAAATGTCGCGCGCACTCAAACTCTCACACGCCGGAAATGAATACACTCGCGTAGCAAAGCAATGAACTTTAATATAACAAGCCAATATACCGTAGCGATACAATATAATATAACGTGCATTAATCTTAATACGATATGTCCGCCGAACAGCTGTCGGAGGATACGTCCTCACCGCACGACAGACTGACTAGAACAACACGCAACAATTAACATAAACAGCTTCTTAGACGATAGAAGATCCTGATAGAAGACTCTGATAGAAGATCTTGACGATCGTAAAATACAGGGACGTATCGTTAAACGGACGTAACACGGACATAACAATATATATATATGGGTGATTCCATCTAATAAAAATTATTTTTGGGCGTCACTGTTGTCGATCTTCTTGAAACTGCGTAAGTTTGTTATCGATATCGAAAAAAAATCTGTGCAAATTTCAAATTTATTGAGCTATTATAGTTTTCCCACAATTATATGAAGAATTTTATCAAGTTAAAATTTTTGTTTTTTCTACTTTTATTGATTTCGGTATGTTTCTAAATTGACTGAATAATAAAGAGTAGTGTTTTTTGCGTAAAAACATCTTAGCTTTTCAATAAAAATATTCATTCTCCATTTAGAATATCAGAATGCTATTAAAATTGCGATTATTTTATATGAATAAAGTACATTTGCCTCAGTACTAAACCACCGCGATGTTCTGTCGACCCCTTTTTCGAGCCCTGATCCCGACTGAGCAGTCCGACACTCGAAAAGCGGCTGTTACAAAACAATTGTTCCAGGTGTCAAAAAAACTTTTAAGTCTTTTATATTATATTATACCCTTAGTAACTGAAACGAAAACTATTAAATAAACATATTTGTTAAAAACTCTAATTGATTAACAAATTAATGTTACCAAGTTACAAAAAAGATTCTGTATAAACATAGTCTTTGAATAATTAAATTAATGTTTTTTTCCTTTATATAAGAATTCCAATAACTGCGGTAGCAGTAGCTGCACGGATTTCTAAAACATACTTTTTGTAAGATGGTTTATTTTCATTTTTTGTTTTTGCAATTCATGTTATATTTTAGTTTTGCTAATTCTTCTTTAAACATTAGGCGTTCAATGCGCTCCGTCTTCAGATTTGTTTCATTATTATTGTCACATGTTGTATCCTTTTTTTTCTGTTTCGTTTGCAATAATATTACTGGAACGTATAATTACAGTAAGTATATATTAAAACAGTAATATATTAATATTGAATATGTATTTATAACGTTTCTTACCAATGTTATCAACACGATCTATCGCACGTGTTGAAGTCGAGGCAGTAGTCAAAGAATTCGAATCAGTTGAAAGAGTATCCGAATTAGTTAAAGAAGAATGTTATGAATACATTAAAATATTAAAAAATAATAGAAATATAATAAAGGTACAAGCACATACTTTTGCATAATGTGTAACACATAAATACAATACCTTCTTTTTCAATATTTTCTTTGTCACTATCTATAATTCTTCATTATCATTAATGAAATTATTGTCATCTTTAGTTTTCTCTATTAATTGTTCTGGAGTAAGCGTTTTATCAATAATTACCTCTTGCCGATCTGAAAGAATAAATATTTGTTCTCAATTTGTTTTATTTTTTCCATTTATATTTAACAAAATATTTTATATAAAAACCTTTTAACATTTCAACGGACATATTTGATGAGAAGAAAACTGGTGCTGTGGCCATTAAATGAGGTGTTATCTTCGCTATATCAGGATCCATTTCAGCGGGGGTGGGTTCTGAGCCACCATCTGTTACTAATCATGTTTGTTTTTCTTTGGTAATAGCATCTCTCTGTATAGACTTTAGATTACTCCAAAATTTTTTTTAATTGTTGGACGTTTCGCTGTAATAATAAAGTTGCAACCGCTTCTCTTGTCGAGAGAGAGAGAGAGAGAGAGAGAGAGAAAGAGAGAGAGAGTGAGAGAGAGACTGACGCGCAACTTCGTCGTGCGGCTCTCGCGTTCCCTCGATCGCTATTTGAAATAAAAGATTAGGCGCCAGGTACGGTCAGGCCGCATCACTCATTAATGCCACGATAAGTAATTAGCGCGCACAACGGCTTAGCCTCGGAAGCTCAATATCGACATGGGGTAAAGGGGCGGGATTCTTTACGCTAGGAGAGTCGGAATCGTAGTCTGAGAGAGAAAGGAAATATTAATGTAATCAGTCATAAGATATATGATAAAATGAAAAGAGTATATTTCACGTCAGTGGTGTGCAGAAAACAATGTGTTGGTACAATATAACTATCGAGCTTGAAGGAGGTCGCTGGTTTTTCGAACTGTCAATATCGATACGCTCCTTCTCTCATTATCAGTTCGGGATCGTGAACACAATACTCTAATCCAGCGATAACAATTTTCAATGTTCATGGACAAAAGACTCAATATAACATTACAACGAATTCGCGATTTTACAGCGACTGTCGACTCGTTTCGGTGCCTCTCGGAAAGGCGAAGAAGGCGAAGAGATACACAATTAATTAATTACGCGGATATCGACGCGTGTCCCGTGCACATTACTCTATATTCTCGGTAACTCTATACAATTAAAGTACAACGCTCGGCATCGCAAGAAATCTCTATTGATACACGGGTTCCGGCCGATTCCGCGCTTACCGCAAGATCAATGAGGTGGCCTTACAATTTTTACGTCGTCGCAGGATGTGGATCGCTGGTCCTCGGTCCGTTCGGGACACCGGCTCGTCAAACAGTAATTCCGATTCGGGCCGGCGGAACGTCGGTGGTTACGCCGGGGGAGAGGGAGATAGCGCGCGCCACCCTGGCCCGGTTGCCACGCTTCGCGGCGGCGTTGCGCCCCGCATCAGGCCCGTGATCGATCCTTAAATCGATTTCTATTTCTGTGGCTTGTTGCGGGTCTCCTGCCGCCAACTTTCAAATCCTCGCTCTCGGGATTTGTTATGTCGCAGCTCTATTCTCGGCGGCTCCGTTTGCATCTCGTACGGCCGCCGGATGATGCTTGTTACGGTCTTGTTTTGCCGTGGAGATCGCCCCGGGTTGATCAATCTCGGACGACCTCCAGGTCCTCTCGTAATGCGACGGCAAACCCCTCAGGGGTAGTCATTCTTGTGGAGGGATGCAGGCGTCTTTCTTTCCCTTATTCGGATTGCTGATGATTGACTCCCCGAGGCTGTAAAGATCGTTTCGGCAATATTTTACTCTTACGCGACTCGGTATCTTGTATAACTTTATTATTTCGTGCTATAAGAGCTATTAAACATAACAAAGTTGTCAGTTGATATTAAAAAACTTCATTTGAACGGAACGAGAAATAAATAAGAAGTGATCATTTATTCACATTTAAACGAAATAATAAATACATAAGAAATAACACATTAAAGTGAACGTTTCGGCTGACATTTCGAGCCTTCCTCAGCGCAATACAAATATTATATAAATTGAAATGTAATATTGAACATTAAAGACGGCAATTAACGATGTTAAGATAATAAAAAGTCAGTTTTTTGTCTCGTTACATATGTTTCTAAACAAGTCATCGCGTGTGACAAGTGCAAATTGTTGATACATACTGAGATCGAGCGACCGTGCCGTGTAATCACTATGTGTATAGGCCTCCTGATTTATTGGTCAAGGGAGGTATCTTGATTGAATCATCATATTGAAATGTTGTTAGACATTAAATGTAGATCTAAATAAATAATATCCAATTATTCACTATACTTTTGACAAATAAAATGCACTGTACACTCACTCAAACAAATTTGGTGATTATTTTGTAGAAGTTTCAAGTATCAGATACGAAATCTTATAGACACAGTTTTTTCTAAAGACAAAAGTTTACTAAAGACAGAACGTTTTTACCGTCTCAACTCTCAATCCCAAATGAGGCAGTACCTCGGTGTTTCACCTTTTTTATACATATCAAGGTCTGTTTACAAACCCTGGCAATTTTGGTAAAGAATCTATAACATTATTGTATATATCAGGCAAAAATTCAGTGTCATTTTGTAGATTCAATCCATTGGTTTGTCTTTTTATATATAACATTTCTGATATAAGTCTTTTATTATAATATGGTTCTTTGTCTAAAATTTTTACTTCACCCCAATCAAATTCATGGGAGAACTCTAATCTATGATCAGTAACAACTGATTTATTGGAACACTTTCTGTTAATGTGTTTTTTATGTTCAGTTATCCTAGTATTAAGTTTTCTGCTAGTTTGACCCACATATGAGGCATCACAGTTTTTACAGTTAATTTTATAAACTACATTTGTATTTGCTCCTTTAGGTATTTTGTCTTTATGTGTTTTTATAAATTTACCTAATTTATTCATGCTTACGTAAGAGAGTCTAGTGTCAACTTTTTTGTAATACCTATTAATTGTTCTGTAGCATTCGGTAAGTAAGGCACAGTAAAAAACAAAGGAAAATCCTTCGACTAATTTAGACTGTTGTTATTAACATTATTTCTAGTATAAAAAAGAGTTTTGAGTCTGTCGTTAATAGTGTCAAAAATGAATTTTACCGGGTAATTATTATTTATTAAGATGTTAATAATCAATTCTATATTATCCTGATGAAATGAAGGATGTGATAATAAAATTACCCTATCAATCAGACCGATGATCGTTCCTCTTTTTTGACATATAGGGTGTTGTGAAAGAAAATTCAAGTACCTTCCAGAAAACGTAGGCTTTCTAAACCAATCACATGTAATTTTATTATCTTTTGATATTAACTTGATGTCCAAAAAACTCAAACTATGGTTTTTTTCTTTTTCCATTGTAAATTGAATACGCGGGTGTAGCGAATTAAAAGTGTTTAACGTATGTTCAATATATTTATTAGGTACTGACAAAATAAGGTCGTCGACATATCTATGGAAAAAAACCGGTTTATAGTTAAGTAGGTTTAGAGCTTTAGATTCCAAATCTTGTAATACTATATCAGCGACTATGGGAGAAAGAGGGGAGCCCATCGGAGTTCCATAGGTTTGTTTATATATAGTGTTATTAAAAGTAAAAAATGTAGAGTTTAATAATAAACTAATGCCATTTAGAAACTCCGATTTATTAAGACTGCAATTATCAGAGATGAAATGCCATCTCTCAGATAAACCTTCCAATACTAATTGTAAGTCTATCGGTATATTAGTAAAGAGTGACACAACATCCAATGAAATCAAACTCGAGTTATTTTCTAATTGTAATGTAGAAAATTTTTTCACCAATTTAAAGCCGTTTTCTGTATAGCTACTCGCTTTTGGAATACTTTTTATTAATATTTTGTGTAAAAAAACTGCTAAATTATATAATGGTGTATCAATAGACGAGACGATAATTTTATAGGGACAATTGATTTTATGCACTTTCGGTAATCCATAGGCTCTAGGAAGATTACCATCACTACATGATAAATACTTGTAAGTATTAAATGATATAAAATCTTTCTTTTTCCATCTCACTAAGAGATCACGGAGATTGGAAACTATACTATTCGTAGGGTCTTTTTTTAACAAAATGTAAGTATCTCTATCTTTAAAAATGTTTTCAACCTCCTCTATATATTTGTCCCTATCTAATGCCACCGTGATATTTCCCTTGTCAGCCTTTGTTATAAGAAGATTCGGGTTTTCGTCCAAAAATTTTTTAGTGTTTTCACTTATTTCTAATAATATTTTGTTAAAACCATTGTCCGGATATCGGTATAGATTAATTGAATTCACAACATTCCTAGATTTTTCTCTGACAAAAACTCTTTTATCAGGAGGAAGTTTTTTAAGATTATTTTCAAAATATTTTATGAAATCCATGTGGGTTAATTGTACTTTATTATTATTAGGGAGACTGAAGTTTTCACCTAATTGAAGCAGACTAATTATATTGTTCGGTATCGTAGTAGTAGATAAATTAAAAAACCAATTATTATTAATTTTACTAAGATTCGGATTAGAATCTGGAAAAGAGTTAGGATCGACATTTATTTAAATTCTTCTCCTTTATCCTTAAACTTCTGTTGCTTATTTTCAGTTATTTAGTTGTTCTTCTCAGTAAAATTTAGATTGAAGTTAATATTTTCTATCTGATAATGATATCCTCCTATGTTTTCATTATTACTACATAGGTTTAATAAGGGTTCTATTCTGACTTTTTTGTTTTATTAGCATGAATTCAAAACACATAAAGACAAAATACCTAAAGGAGCGAATACGAATGTAGTTTATAAAATTAACTGTAAAAACTGTGATGCCTCATATGTGGGTCAAACTAGCAGAAAACTTAATACTAGGATAACTGAACATAAAAAACACATTAACAAAAAGTGTTCCAATAAATCAGTTGTTACTGATCATAGATTAGAGTTCTCCCATAAATTTGATTGGGGTGAAGTAAAAATTTTAGACAAAGAACCATATTATAATAAAAGACTTATATCAGAAATGTTATATATAAAAAGACAAACCAATGGATTGAATCTACAAAATGACACTGAATTTTTGCCTGATATATACAATAATCCCCAATCTCCACTTGATTCCTCTCGACCAATAGAGCCAAACGCGATGTTATTGCGACAATTGTGTGTCTCGGGTTCGAGTCCCGATTCAGCCGACTTTCGGACCAATATTTTTCTCTATAAGAGTTTTAACAAGGCTCTGTAATATAAATATAAATTTAACGTATAAGACGGGCAACAAGAGCCAAATCGCGGATGACAATGCGTTATCCTAACGAAACTAAATAATTTTTCCGTTAGAATTAAATACCGGTGCACAAGGCACCAAATTTTACTTAGACACGGCCAAGATTTTAAATATGAAATAATCTCATATTTGAGATTTAATTTCAATACCCCTTTTTTAACCCCCCTACGGAAAATAAATAAATGAATGCAAGAGAAAAATATAGATCCGAAAATCGCTGAATCGGGAAACGAACCCGAGACCTTTCGCTTGCCGGGCGACTGCTCTTCCAGCTGAGCTATTCAGATCCTTTCGATTCTATACTTTCCCGATTCAGCGATTTTCGGATCTATATTTTTCTCTTGCATTCATTTATTTATTTTCCGTAGGGGGGTTAAAAAAAAAAGGGGGGGTATTAAAATTAAATCTCAAATATGAGATTATTTCATATTTAAAATCTTGGCCGTGTCCAAGTAAAATTTGGTGCCTTGTGCACCGGTATTTAATTCTAACGGAAAAATTATTTAGTTTCGTTAGGATAACGCATTGTCATCCGCGATTTGGCTCTTGTTGCCCGTCTTATACGTTAAATTTATATTTATATTACAGAGCCTTGTTAAAACTCTTATATTGATACACGCTGGCTTAAAAAATGCGTTTGTTTACCAACATTAATATATATAACAGAGAAAAGTATAGAATCGAAAGGATCTGAATAGCTCAGCTGGAAGAGCAGTCGCCCGGCAAGCGAAAGGTCTCGGGTTCGTTTCCCGATTCAGCGATTTTCGGATCTATATTTTTCTCTTGCATTTATTTATTTTCCGTAGGGGGGTTAAAAAAGGGGTATTGAAATTAAATCTCAAATATGAGATTATTTCATATTTAAAATCTTGGCCGTGTCCAAGTAAAATTTGGTGCCTTGTGCACCGGTATTTAATTCTAACGGAAAAATTATTTAGTTTCGTTAGGATAACGCATTGTCATCCGCGATTTGGCTCTTGTTGCCCGTCTTATACGTTAAATATTTTTCTCGCCTATTTCTTTACAGGGGATGTTAAGAGAAGGAACAAGGGGAATTTTTGAGATCCCAACCACAGGATTCAAATTCCTTTTCAAATGTTCTTTCTTTCACAATTGTCGCAATAACATCGCGTTTGGCTCTATTGGTCGAGAGGAATCAAGTGGAGATTGTGGCTTTAAAAATTAAAAGAGCTGACTAAATAAGTATTTTCATTAATATACAATAATGTTATAGATTCTTTACCAAAATTGCCAGGGTTTGTAAACAGACCTTGATATGTATAAAAAAGGTGAAACACCGAGGTACTGCCTCATTTGGGATTGAGAGTTGAGACGGTAAAAACGTTCTGTCTTTAGTAAACTTTTGTCTTTAGAAAAAACTGTGTCTATAAGATTTCGTATGTGATACTTGAAACTTCTATAAAATAATCACCAAATTTGTTTGAGTGAGTATACAGTGCATTTTATTTGTCAAAAGTATAGTGAATAATTGGATATTATTTATTTAGATCTCCATTTAATGTCTAACAACATTTCAATATGATGATTCAATCAAGATATCTCCCTTGACCAATAAATCAGGAGGCCTATACACATAGTGATTACACGGCACGGTCGCTCGATCTCAGTATGTATCAACAATTTGCACTTGTCACACGCGATGACTTGTTTAGAAACATATGTAACGAGACAAAAAACTGACTTTTTATTATCTTGACATCGTTAATTGCCGTCTTTAATGTTCAATATTACATTTCAATTTATATAATATTTGTATTGCGCTGAGGAAGGCTCGAAATGTCAGCCGAAACGTTCACTTTAATGTGTTATTTCTTATGTATTTATTATTTCGTTTAAATGTGAATAAATGATCACTTCTTATTTATTTCTCGTTCCGTTCAAATAAAGTTTTTTAATATCAACTGACAACTTTGTTATGTTTAATAGCTCTTATAGCCCTTCTTTGTTTACAATTATTAATTTAACAGAGCTAATTACTATTTTTATTTATTATTTCGATTACTCAATTACTTCGCCCCGGGCCGGGCGCGCAACCTCCGTTTCTCACACACCATGGTCTTCCTTCCTTAATTCTTTGGTGTCATCTTTTCCCTAAAATAACCTAGTTCTCCTGGCCCACCACCTCGACTTTCGTTACCGAGTAAGGGCGAGCCGGCAAAGAATTCGCCCGCAAAATACACAAACTTTTGGAGCTCTCTCCGACTCTTCCCGGCCGGGCGTGTCCGTCCTTGTGGCGGGCTCAAAAGACCACGTCACAAAGTATAATAAGTAATAATTGGAAAGTGTCTTTATTGATTTGGTATTATGTATTAATAATCCGCCAGTATAAATGTAAAATCACAAATTAAGTATGTAATCATAAAAAAACAACCAATACTGGACAAATAATTTCTTTATTGAAATCAAAATAACATGACGTTTCGACTTGTGGTTTAGGTCATTTTCAAATGCAGTAATAATTGAAATGACATAACAAGTACAGCGATGAGAAAAAACTTATAACATGTCACAAATATAAAAATATAAAAATATATAAATATATAAAATTAAATAAAATTAAACATTGTGTGTAAAAGGACGTCTCGTCAGTACAGAATGTGTCCAAATAATAATCTTTATTATTCTTTATTATTCTTATTCTATATTATACTTTTCTTTATTATTCGGTCAATTTAGAAACATATCGAAATCAATAAAAGTGGAAAAACAATAATTTTAAATCGATAAAATTCTTTATATAATTGTGGGGATACTAATTGCTCAAAAAATTTGCAATTTGCACAGATTTTTTTTTATATTAATAACAAATTTACGGAGTTTCAAGAAAATCGGCGACAGTGACGCCCAAAAATATATTTTATTTGATGGAATGGCCCATATATATTGTGACGTGACAAATTGAGATTGTCCGTCACAAGAGCCGAATGGCCCGATCGGGGAAGGGCACGGGACCTCTGCTCTCCCGAGATAGCGGGAGAGAGAGAGAGAGAGAGAGAGAGAGAGAGCGTGCGTGCGAGAAGCGCGGGATCGGACGCGATCCCGCTGCTAGGCGTTTCGTTATTTTTTTGGGAGATTTAGGATTATTTCGGCGGCAAGCAGGATGTGCGACGAGTCTCAGCCGAGAAAGAGGCCCCGGAGGAAAAATAGGAAAGCATAGGAAGCAGGACGACGGGGACCCCCCTTCATCAGGGACACGCCCGGTAAGCCCAAAAGTTCAAAATACTTTCACCAAACATCCGACAACGAAGTAGGTACCGCCGCCTAAAAATTTGTACTTTCCAGGAGCGAGCAGGGGATGGCCACTCGGGTACAACATGCACCCGAGTCCCCGCATACGGAGCGCCGGCAGGAGAGCTGCCACCCCCGGGACATCCGGAATCCCGAAGGAGAGCCAGGAGCGGTCCTGCCGTGCGCTGCCGTGACGACCGCCTACGGAGGGCAAGCCGCGGATCAAGAATCCGCGGATAAGAATAATTAAGCGCGCGGCCGCAAGAATCACCGAGGCCGCGCGCGCGGCCCGACTTGATAGCGCCACGAGTGGCCTATCTAGGTAATTGGGTCACCGGCGTGTCTCCTGAGGGCCCCCGGTTCGGCACTGTCTGGCGAGCGCCCGAAGAGAGCAGAGGTCCTAAAGCGAGAGCAAAGCCAAAGAGAGAGCGAGAGAGGAGAGGACGCAGGGATTGCCGAGAGAACTGGTGAGACGACGTGGTCATCCTGCCGCCGCCGAATTAAGGTAGCAGAGTGGATGGGTCCCTAATTACTTATCGTAGAGAATCCTGCCGGATTTAGTTGCCGGTCAGTAATAAAGAATTCGAGAAAGTAGTCCTTGTTGTCGAGTCGAGTAATTAAAGAAAAGAAGATCCTATTAGGAGAAAACTACGACCCATCTACTCTCTCGCGTTTCCGCATATTCTCTCTCCCGCGTTGACAGTCTTCGTGCGTAACCTTGTCGCGCGAAAATTTTCGTGATTTATGAATTGCCGAAAATTATCCAAGGCAAATTATCGGGGAGCTCATAAACGCTTTCGGGCTCGTTAATGTATTATTGTTATTCTTAAGAGAAAAGGCATTGTTACTTATAATTCTTTGTATGGAACTTGTGTACGACGCACGCGGCGCGCCTTACGCCTGCCCCTTTGTTGTCGCGCATACCGCGCGGATCACGCGTTCGCGGTATGACGTAATATACCTGGTGGCGCATCGCCGATTTAATTATTTTTTTTTGGTCGTTCGAGAAACTACCTCGTTACCGCGAATTATCTAAATCTTATTCACCACTCGGCACGGCGAACCACCGGTCGTATTACATCACCCGAAAATTTTAACCGTGCGTTTGATCACGCCGCTATTCTTTATATTTTATATATCTCTTGTGTCTTACTTCCTCGCTCTGAGGAGATTCAAATATATGTTTTATTAAACTTTAATATCTCTGGTGATTTTTCGCCGCCACGCACCCGAACTCTGACCTGTACGAGGGCTAGCCGAGCGGGAAAGTTACCGTCGCGATCTCTCTCTCTCCCGGGGACGACATTCGCGAGAGCTCTTTGACGATACGTCCGAAACAATAAAATTCTAGCGTTCCGTAATTAACTTTCTTCAGAGACGGTGCGGCTGCCGCACCTGGCACCCAACTTATTAGAGAATTATTTTTTTTTGGATCGGACAGAGAGATCGTGCCGAAGGGAAGCCGACATTCAGCAGGAGGGAATCCCTCCTTACGTACGATTACGAATTCGCTGCGAATTTCGCGCGGTCGGTTACAATATATACCATATAATATGGGTCATTCCATCAAATGAAATATTATATGGTATATATGGGCCATTCCATCAAATAATAATTATTTTTGGGCGTCACAGTCGTCATATATATATACAGTAGACTCCGGATAACTTTCCGACTTCGGGGCTGTAGGAGTAGAAAATTCTTAGAAATGGTAAGTAATCGAGTACCACCTCTTCTCGGCTTCTGTTCTGCTGCTGCAGGCGCGTTATGTAGATGCGCCACCGCTTCGCCGGCGCGACGCGAGTGGCGCGACTTTCTATACAGATAGTAGAGACACGATATTAATGTTAGTGAGCGTATATGTGGAGGAGAAGTAGTTTAAACGGAAAGTTCGCGGGGGGCAAGTTATCCGGAGTCTACTGTATATGTATATACATAATTTACATATTTAAATAATTGAGTAAAATGTTTACAACAACGATATTTTCATAACTCAGCAGGTATTTTAATCCAACGAAACTATATTTATTACTTAATTGATTGAACTCAATAAATAATAAATTTTTAAAAAAGTTATAAAAGTGTTAATAAAAGTACTTTTTGTAAATATTTTTATATTATTATATCATTATTTCAATAATTAATAGTTTTATAATTGTTTAATTTCTTTATATTATTACATAATTATTATTGGCATAAGGATTTGAGCGCAGATGGAAGAGCGAGAATAAATTATTTTGTTATTTTATTAATTAATAATCACGAATTTTTGGACCGATTTTTCGATCAGCGTGTAAATTAATAAAAATTTTAGCCTATAAATACAATATAAAAACTTTTTAACATAGATCTAAAATAAATTAAAAAGATCCTTTCACATTCAAATAAATTAATAAATGGCATAAGGATCTGAGCGCAAATGGAAGAGGAAGAATAAATTATTTTATTTTATTAATTAATAATCACAAACGTTTCGACCGATTTTTTGATCATCTTTAGCATATGTAAATTTCAGCGTATAAATACAATATAAAAATTCTTTAACATAGATCTCCGCGTATAAATTAGATACAAATAATCACACGAATTACATTAAATCATTACATCTTATGAAATAATTTTATCGCAATTAATGCATCTCCGAAAAAAATTTAATTTATATTAACATGTATGGACTTATTTTGTGACAGGAAAAAAGTAAAAAAATGTATGAACTTTGTCACATTGTCGTTCACACTGTGACGGTACTCTCCACAAAAAGCGCGGCTGCGTTTAGTTCCACCGCTGCCGCTAGGCGGCGCGCGCCCTCGAGACAAACCGGTATACGAAATACAGCACGCGCGCTACATAAGTAAGCAGCGCGGAGTACCGGCTCTCTCCGCTAGGCGTCGCACGCCGATTCTGCTTTTCCGCAGTTAAAATTCTCACGAAGAAAAATATAAGTAAGGCCCCCTGCGGAGTGAAGAACAACGAGTTTTTAGGGCATTTTCGCTCATCTCTCGGAATGGTGCCCAGACGTCCATATTCAATCTTTCATTGAAAGAGTTACGGCGACGAAGGAGAACGTCTCTTCTCTGGGAGAAGATTGCGGCGTCAGTCGACGGGACACGTCTTATGACATTACATCTCCTGGCGAGGAAGGTCTCCGCCTTCCGAGGATCCAGGTTGCATTCCCACCTTTCTTTGATGTGTGTAAAGTTAGACCCGCACTTTTTGAATTTAAAACTTTTCAAAATTGTGCTCCGTTTGTACTGTATTGTGCCGCAAACGGCAACTCTAACTCAAAGCATATTCTAGAAAAAAAAATTTTTTTTTGCTAGCCCCGCACTTTTCGAATTAAAAAAATTTTTTTGATAGTGCTAAATTATATGCTACGTTTGTGCTAACTTGTGCCGTACAAAGTGTAGAGTAAGTAATCTACAACACTACTTCACATTTTTGTACTTACAAGGAAACGGTCGGAAATGTCTCTCACCGATTTTAATGAGCCTTGAATATATAATAAATTGTAGAGCATTGAAAAATATTAAACCGGTATTTTTTTAGCAGCGTATCTCGACGTTTAAAGGGTAAACATCCTCTTGAAAAAAAAAAAACGGTTCTTTAATTTTTAAGCTAATGCCGTCGAAACGGGAAAAGATATATTAAAAAATGTTTTAAGTAAAAGTTTTATGGTTTTTAATGTTCTTTAAAACAGTGCAAAAAAATTTTTCAAAAATTTCAAATTTTCCAAAATTCTCTTTACCTTCTATAATATTTGCAAATTTTTAAATCTTATAAAAATTCTGAAAGTTTATTTAACTTCAAATCCAACCATATATAAAAAATAATGCGAATACTTATTTAGTCAGCTCTTTTCATTTTTAAAGAGCATTTAATTTTGGAAGAGCAGTCGCCCGGCAAGCGGAAGGTCTCGGGTTCGATTCCCGATTCAGCCGACTTTCGGACCAATATTTTTCTCGCCTATTTCTTTACAGGGGATGTTAAGAGAAGGAACAGGGGGAATTTTTGAGATCCCAACCATAGGATTCAAATTTCTTTCCAAAAATGTTCTTTCCTTCATAATTGTCGCAATAACATCGCGTTTGGCTCTATTGGTCGAGAGGAATCAAGTGGAGATTGTGGCCAATATATAAAAAAGTTTTATTCCGAAACATTTTTGAGAAATAACTATAAATACCACTATGCACGCTCCATTTGTATCTGCCAGACGCTCGTTACTCGTGATGATCGTTTTTCCTTCGTAATCTCATAGAAAGAATGAAATATTGATACAAAATTTGTATATGGTATTGTATTTAATAATTAAAAAAATTATTGCCTATTTGACACTCTCAATTTATATTTATATTAATAATTAAATTTATAACAATTTATATATTCTTTACAATTAATTGTTGATCGCCAGTGATAAAATTTTAACAAATAATAATGTTCACAATTTGAAGGTTTTTTTTTTATTAAGGATTTAATGTGAACGTGAATGAATAGCCGGGACCGCTCCGAAAGAGCGCGAGGTAGGAGCCAAGGGAGCAGTGGCTAGGAGATACTGAAGGCGGAGTAACTTTGAGTCGTTTAACTTTAAAAAATGTTATATATTACTTGAGAGCATGTTATCGCTCAACAGCTCCTTACAGAATAAAGCGAGAATCGCCACGTACGGCGAATCTTCCTGATTTTCCCGACTGAGAAGAGGAACCAAAATCACGCATCAGCCGGATGATACGCGGCTAAATTGACACAAACATCGGTGAACGCGAACCGAGGAGCGAAAACATTGACATAAGCTCCTTGGTATTTTCAAATTTGAAGGTTTAACGAGCTGAACGATAACCTTCTAATTATTGTTTTTATTCGTGCCTAAACATACCGCCCGCCTCGAAACCATCGTTTCGAAATGAATTGAACAAAAAAAAGGCGACTGGTGAAGCGTTCGGTATGTCGATTTACAGAATGTGTTAAAAGCGATATCTGGAGTCTGAACTTAATTACGTAAGGTTGTCCAGGCTTTCGACATCTATCAGAAGTAAGCATAATTTGACAATAGGCCGAGTATATTCGGATGTCGCGGTTTTCACCGTCGCGACGCGAATCAAACCGTCTGGACCCGGGTGACATCGGATGACGCGAGCTAAGTCCCATTTACAAGGCGGAAGGAGAGAATTGCATAACAGGACCAGCGACCCGACGCGAATTCCGTTTTTCGAAACTTGCTTCCATTTGACGCGCTGTTGCAAGGTATTGACGTAGTCCTGCTGCCAGATTTTCCAGAAGCGTTTTGTGAGCTGGCGAACAAGTTGCCAGCGCGTCAAGCGGTTCTCAGGTAGATGCAGTACAGAGGGTTCAGGCGCGATCGTAATCGCGGACCCGATCAAGAAATGACCGGGCGTCAGAGAATCGCAATCGTCGACGGAATCGGTGAGAGGCGCGATAGGGTGTGAGTTAAGGCAGGCCTCAATGTTGCAGAGAATCGTTGTGAACTCTTCGAACGTAAGAGTGTGCGAACCGACGATTCTGCGAAGGTGATACTTGACACTGCGAACCCCGGCCTCCCATAGTCCGCCGAAGTGAGGCGCGGATGGAGGCATAAAGTGCCATGACACCCCGTCGGAAGCGGCACTATTTTGGAAAGTTTGGATCGCGCAGCGCGGCTCGAAATGATGCAGCCAATTCGCGATCGGCGCCTACAAACGTGGTTCCATTATCAGAGTAGACTGACTCAGGCAGGCCACGTCGGGAGTAGAATCTTGAAAAGGCGCCTGAGAAGGCTGGAGTGGAGTAACTCTCGACTAATTCTAAATGTATGGCTCGCGTGGCCATACAGACGAAGATGGAGATGTAGGCTTTGCGGGAAGCTACACCGCGTCCCAACATTGATTTGATTAAGACGGGACCAGCATAATCGAGGCCACAATGAATAAACGCGCGCGCAGGAGGAGAAACGCGCACCGAAGGCAAGTTTCCCATCAATTGAGTGGGAGTAGCTGCTTTTTCACGCGTGCATACTACGCAGCGGAAAACGACACCTTTGACGATATTTCGAGCGCGCAATATCCAGTACTCTTGACAAAGAGTGGCTAGAGTTAATTGAGGCCCCGCGTGAAGAGATCTTAAATGCACGTGCTGCACGAGGAGGTTCACAAGAGGATGTGCAGCTAAGATTATAGGATGTTTTTCGGAGAACTGCATGGGGGCACGCGACAACCGCCCGCCAACGCGGATTAGTTTGTCTTCGCCGAGAAACGGCGTTAAAAACAACAATGCACTCTTCGCTGGAATCGAACGTTGCTGCAACAAAGATTCCTTTTCCCGCGCGAATAATTTTGATTGAATTTGCGACAACCAAAAGTCTCGTGCTTTTCTACATTCGAGCGCGGAAATTGACCGGGAGCCTTCGTCGCATGTGTCGCGCGGCACCAAGTGTCTTTTAAGCTTTGAGATGAATCTCATGATGTAGGCGGTGACACGAATTAAACGCGGCCACGACGAGTACCGTGCGGCAAGGTCCCATGGTTTCCGTCGCGACACGAGATAAGACGCAGCGTTTTCTTTTCGCTCCATCGTGGTCATCGAAGGAGACGAATCGAATGGCACCGGCCATTCGGATTCAGAACAATGTAACCATGCAGGTCCCCGCCACCAGAGCGTGTGAGACGCAAAATTCTCACCGGGTATACCGCGTGACGCGCAATCCGCGGTATTGTGATCAGTGGGGACGTGGCTCCATTGCGCGTTTGGGAGTCTAGATTGTATTTCAGAGACGCGATTCGCGACGAACGTCTTCCACTTTGATGGATGTTGCGCCACCCACGCGAGAACTACCGTGGAATCGGTCCAACAGTGGCAAGAATCTGCAGGGAGATGCAGGGATGATCTGACAAAATCGATTAGTTTCGCGAGTAACACGGCAGCGGCGAGTTCCAGCTGTGGAATACTTAATGTTTTTATCGGCGCGACTTTTGATTTTCCGATTAACAATTGTACTGTTATTTCACCGGATAACGAAACTATTCGAATATACACGGCGGCAGCGTAAGCGTGCAAAGATGCGTCTGCGAAACCGTGTAAGTCGCATCTGACGCTATCTGCACCGCGTTGGATCCAACGATCCAATTGAAGACCGTGCAGAGCGGCGAGGGATGAGCGAATGGTGTCCCAGCGATCGAGAATGTCAGCGGAAAGCACGTCGTCCCATCCGATTTTGAGCAGCCAGAGTTTCTGAAGGAAAATCTTCGCGACAACAGTAACCGGAGTACTCCACCCCAACGGATCGAACAATCTTGCGATAGTTGAAAGGATCGACCGTTTGGTAGTCTGCTCGGAATGCGGAAGCGTGACGTTAAATTGAAAGGCGTCAGAGGACGGATTCCACCTGATGCCGAGAATTTTAAGATGGTCATCTGTTTGAAGCATCTTATCGCAAACGAGGCCGTGATCTGCGCTAGCAATATCGCTGAGGAGTTGAGCCCATTTTCTCAGCTCGAATCGGCCTCGACGAAGCAACGCGCATACCTGCTCGCGAACTTGACGAAGGAGAGGTATGTCGTCCGCCCCGAAGAGAACGTCACCGACATAAGTATTTTGCAGCACAATAGCAGCGAGTGGGAAAGAACTACCCTCATCTTGAGCGAGCTGACGAATGACGCGTAGCGCTAAAAATGGCGCACAGGCTGTGCCGTATGTTACAGTAGTGAGCTGATAAGCTCGAGCGGGTTCTGAAGGAGCGCCGCTCCACAGAATTCGCTGGTAATCGATGTCACGCGGGTCCATAACTATTTGGCGATACATTTTCGTTATATCGGCGGCGTAAACGTAGCGGAACTGTCGCCAGCGCAGAATGACCGCCGATAAGTCCGCTTGTAACTGTGGCCCGGTGAGCAAGTAATTATTCAGCGACGTTGAATTGGTCGTCAGACTCGACGCGTTGAATACGACTCGCAATCTTGTCGTGACGCTACTGTCGCGAATGACAGGATGATGAGGGAGATACACTTCCTGCGAGGCGCCTTGATCGCTCTTCACTTCGTTCATATGTCCTAATGATTCGTAATCGTGCATTAATTCGGCGTATGCCGCACGAAGGTCGGAATGTAGAAGGAAGCGACGATGTAAGCCTCGCAAGAAGCGTTCAGCCGTGTGGCGCGAATCGCCGATGTCGATCGGCGAACCGCGCTTAAACGGAAGGCGCACTGTGTATCGGCCGTCAGCACTGCGCGAATGCGTGGCTGTGAAATGCTCCTCACATTGCTGCTCTTCAGGGCTCAGGAGAGCCTGTCGAGGAGTTTCTTCGATTTCCCAGAATCGTCTGAGCTCTTGATCTAGAGCCTCCGAATTCGCGCAATGCTGAACGGTGATCGCTCGCGATTGCATCGACAGCTCGGAAATGGGCCCCGACAAAACCCAGCCGAAAATGGTTTGCTGCGCAATTGGCTGCCCAGGGGCGCCTTTACGAACGCCGCTAAGCAGCAACTCGCCATATAAGTCTGCTCCGATAAGGATTTCGATCGGGTCAGCGCTTGTTGGATTCGGATCGGCCAGATTGAGATTGTTTATATAGCTCCAATCATAGCTATAATTTGCTTTGTAAGGCGAATATTTTGTGAGAGATCTGAGAATCGACGCGGTTGTCGTTAACACGGGAGCAGCTTGATTGATCGGAGCGATCCGAATCTTAGCGGCGAATTGACAAGTTCCGGCGTTCATTCCGCCGACGGCGGAAATCGAGAGTGGTTGGCGAATGCGACGCATTCTGAGAGTTTGTGCGAGACGCTCCGTGATGAAGGTGATCTCCGAGCCTTGATCGAGAAGCGCTCGCACGGTGAGTGTCCGACCCGACGGTGACGCGGGCCGTCGCGAGTAACACTTGCGGGAGCGCTACACCTGTTCGCTGGGAGCATAATGCCGTGGCCGAAGTGATCGCGATAGAGTCTGACGACACACTCGACGAGGTTTCGTTTTTTAGAGAGACAACGGATGCAGTTGAGGAAGAGGCCGAGTCAACGTGCAGCATCGAGTGATGCTTGCTTTGGCAAGTTCTGCACGAGTATTGACTCGGACACGTTTGTACAGCGTGCTTTGCGCTCAAACAATTGACGCATCGCTTCGCTTTTAAAATGACTTCAAGGCGTTGACTCGGAGTCCTCCGCAAAAACTGCGGACATTTGTTGATGAAATGCGCGGCCCGACATAGTGGGCACGATAAACCAGAGGCAGTGGCGTTAGCACTGGTAACTTTTGGCACGCGCGAGAATTTGGAAGCATTAGCCGGAGAGATTTCCTTCAATGCACGAATGCGCGTGTCGAGAAATCGGTCGAGAGCTTCATACGAAGGAATGTTCGGGTCGTCACCGGTTTTTAACTTCCACGCTTTCCGAGTAGCGTGATCAAGTTTTTGCGTGACGCTAAAAACTAACATATCGCTCAACATTTGATCGGGTGATCGATTCAAATTTTGTAAAGAAGCGATAGCGCGATTCGCTTTGGCGCGAAGTGCGTTAAGTTCGACAGCGGATTCGCGAGCAACCGTCGGCAGAGAGTATAGCGCTGATACGTGCACGTCGACGAGCCGTTGCTTATTGTCGAATCGTGAAATTAATGTTTTCCACGCGATATCGAAATTATCCGCGGTGATTTGAATAGATTTTATAGTGTCGAACGCACGACCGGTGAGACTTGAAGCTAGGAAATGCATCCGCGAAAATGCAGTTAATTCGGTATTTTGAATTATGAGAGAAGTAAAGCGATCGCGGAAGCTCTCCCAGTCCTCGACATTTCCCGAAAACGGCGGTAGTTGAATCGGCGGCAAATGAGTTAATGAAAAGGATGATGGTTTAGCGGTACTTATCGTGGACTGCGACAGGCTCGTTCTGGTGGGCGTTGGATCCAGCTCTTCGAGGCAGTCGGCCATGTAGTCGAGGGTTGTCTCGTAGTATTCCTCGCAATTTTCGAAGATTGTGTTCGAAAAGTAGTCCATGGTCCGCTGCTGCTCGGCGGTGAAAGCTCGTGCCAGGATAGCGTGCTTCTCAATGCACCGTGTCCAGGTCTCCTTCAAGGTTGACATTCGTTGACGAATCTTAGCCGCAGTGTAATTGGCTCTGCCAACTTTTTTAAAGTTGGAGAGCGCTCGCTCTACAGATTGCAGCATTGTTAGCTGCTGCGAGAGATGATCGCTCATCGTGTTGGCTATCCCTACCTTGGGTGCGGGCGAAACGATGAGTCCGTCACTGAGGTCCAGCAGAGAGAGAGAGAGAGAGAGAGATGATCGCACTGCGTTCACCGTGGGTTACCTCGATCCGGCTCGAAGGACCAACTTTTATGTTCACGATTTGAAGGGTTTTTTTTATTAAGGATTTAATGTGAACGTGAATGAATAGCCGGGACCGCTCCGAAAGAGCGCGAGGTAGGAGCCAAGGGAGCAGTGGCTAGGAGATACTGAAGGCGGAGTAACTTTGAGTCGTTTAACTTTAAAAAATGTTATATATTACTTGAGAGCATGTTATCGCTCAACAGCTCCTTACAGAATAAAGCGAGAATCGCCACGTACGGCGAATCTTCCTGATTTTCCCGACTGAGAAGAGGAACCAAAATCACGCATCAGCCGGATGATACGTGTCTAAATTGACACAAACATCGGTGAACGCGAACTGAAGAGCGAAAACATTGACATAAGCTCCTTGGTATTTTCAAATTTGAAGGTTTAACGAGCTGAACGATAACCTTCTAATTATTGTTTTTATCTGTGCCTAAACAAATAAGATGGAATTTCATTCGACCAAAAACTGGCTATTCATTTATTGAAAATAAGTACACACTACGTTTCGATCACACATTGTGGTCTTTTTCAAGTGTCGTTCTTATTCAGCAATTACATTAATTAAAAATAGAGACATAAAAGTTGTCCTGTCATATCGACAATCTGTTAGCTACTGCAGACTAGTTTTATGTTTTTTAAATCATTTGAATAATGTCATAAATAGGACTAAGGTTATCAGTGTCTATTTGTAAATTAATTTTATTTGTTTGTCTTTTTTGTAGAACATTTCAGCGATCTCTCTTTTTCGTCTCTTTTTCTCGATATGTAAAATACATGGCTCAAGCCATTGGAAGTCATGATTGCATTCGGTTCTATGATTACTGACCACCGAGTGGCTTGTTTCATGTCTTTTTATATTATTCTGATGTTCTTTTACTCTAGTAATCAAATGTCTTTTTGTTTGTCCTATATACGACGCGTCACAATCATTACATTCTAGTCTGTATACTCATTTATCAATTTATATATTTATAAATATAATAATTTATAAAAAGTAATTTAAATATATTAAAATCTTTTATATATTAACATATTATAGAACAATTGTGTGGCAATACATAATTTACATATATGTACATTATTGAGAATGAGATATATTTCAAGTAAAATAAAAGTATAGAGCCTATCGAGGAAAAATGTGAGCTTTATATTTATGGTCTATATTGATTACAAAAATGATGATCGTAAAAGAAATGTTTTACACAAAGAGATTTTTTGCACCATGCGCAGGCAATTATAGCAACTTGACTGCAAATATCGCAAGTTAATTTTAATTTATTTGTGAAACAATATTCAACTGGTGTTTCAAACTCTGTCGGACTATTTTGTACATATCCACTTTTAAATCATGCAAATTTAAATAAATTTTGAAACCTGGGCGGTAAGAATTGAAAATGTGTTAATGATTGCAATTTAAAAATATTATTTCTAATATTCACTTCCGCGGTAGTTAACGACTACACGCACGCACGCACGCCCACCCACCCACCCACCTACCCCCATCCACACATCCGCTTACACACATTCATATCCACCCACCCACTCTCCCACACATATACACACAAAGGGATTAGCTCGGGAAATTGTAATGTGAAGGTTGTTATTGTAAGATAATTAGGATTGTAAAGATCATTAATATTGATAGTTTTCGCAATTTAATTCGTTGGCGCTCAATTCTTTATATAAAGGTTTGCCAATGTTAATTAGGGTAGACGCAGTTTTTAATTGACGTACAGTTTTTGGAGACAGACAAACTATTTTATTTGGTTTAATGCGCGGTTTGTTTATATTGGCTCTTCGATTGAGTCAGCGCAAAAGAGAGGCAGCGCGTGCAGTACGTGTTTTAGTGCCTGCTCTATTTTCCTTTTCCTGCTTGCGTTTTTAAATTTCTGGTTGTGCATCTACAGGGGAATTTATTATAAAAACAATATATCAAATCTCTATGTCACCAGCGATAATAAAAATAAATATGTATCGTAGTTATAACGTCCACCAAACTGGCAAATTTATTAAAAATAAAATCACAACATTTCAACCGTAAAATTCGGCCCTTTTCAAGAGAATGCTGAAGTAAGAATAAATATATCAAAGGACCCCGCACGTTTCTTATGGAAATTGGCTTTTAGTCGAATTACTTGAAATTGAAATATGTTGTAGTTCTGAGGTCCCTGATAAAAAGTCTCCATAGGCACAACCAAATCCTATGGCTAGTTTCAGAGATGTGGGCGGTCAAAGTATCCTCCGTCGATGTGCACTACATACGCGTCATTGTCGATTATTTAGGGCTTTATTTCTATTATATATGAGTTAAATAGTTACAATAACAATAATTGTAATAAATATTATAATTATAATAAATATAATTATAATTATAATTAAATTATAACTATAATTAAAGGACATCGTACGTTTCTTATGGAAAAATTGTGTATGTATGCGTGCGTGTGTACATTTGAATGCAGAGTATATTACTGTTTAAATGTGTGCGTGTAAGAATATTTTCCATAAAATAATTAAATGATATTATTTTGCACTTTATCATACTTTACCCAAGATTTGCGTTATCCAGGATCAACGACGTGGACGTTTTGGGTATGTGATCCCTTTGGGGTGCTTGTTTAAAGTGAGTCCCCTTGCCTCTCACCGTTGTAATACAGATTACATTTGTATAATGGGATAATTACTATATCTAATGTAGTAATTCAGGCAAATCATTCAAATCATTTGGCATCGGTCTTTCAGCAGCATCAAATATTCGATACAACAATGAAATAGATGGATATCGTACCCGTTCTTGATGTCTTGCAAAACCAAGAAACCATAGAACGCTTGCAACATGAGCACACGTGCCTAAAGTTCTGGCTCCTGATTTACAGGTACAATAGTATCCAAGTATAAGATTTTCCTCAATCTCATTATCATCTCTTATATTGTCATCTCTTACATTGTATGCAATCCACAATTGATGAATAGTCGCATTTCGGAATCGAGAATACAATCTAAATCTTGTAAACCATGGTTCTATTGCATGAACATCTACCTGGAAAACTTCTTCATCTCGAAGTAATGAATCCTGAATATATGATGGAGCTAAAGAAAGCTGATAAGTTCCAATCGTTAGATCTTCGAGATATTCAAAGGTAAGGTTAGGGAAAATCGACAACTTGGTTATGATCTAAACGAATCCATTCAGCATTTCTACGTCGACGCAAGTTTTCTTGTTCTACACGAGCCTGCACTACATTAACCAGTTGGGACCTCATCCGACAGTCCATGTCTCATTTTTGTTAAAAACGTTATTAAGTCTTTCTTTTCAGTATATCTATAAGAGCCATTTGCAGGTATTGGGTCGCAAAATGAGAAAAGATCTTCAAATTCTTGTTTTGTAACAGAAGTCATAGCTTTGAACTCCTCATCTGTAAAGCTATTTTCATTAATAACCTGTGAAGAAAACATTTCTACGAAGTTCTTGTAGAATTGATTGAAGTTCCTGTCCTTTTATGATATATGGTTTGTTAACGAATCTCAAACCAGGATGCAGTGCTGTTAAAAGAAAGCCACGTTCGTCTAAATGTATCTGACAGGACCTTACATTACTGGGTATGTATATATTGGAAATTATAAAGACATTCACTCGAGCTTCTAAAGAAAGCCTCTGAATATCACGATCAACATTACAAATTAAACATGATTCACTCCGAGTTTGTGTTAAAACATTAAGTCTCATACACGTGGGGTCGCGTTCTACTTCTGCGATCTCCTTGAGAATCGATGTATTACAATGAACGCATATTCTTGTAAGATCAGTTACTTCCAAGGGCGGTCTTCCTGCTGCATCACGTCGAAAAATAGAAATATCTCTCTTTGCGACATCATCATCATTATTATCAATGCGCCGCATTAATCTTGCTTGAAATCGCCCATCACATATAAAGCAGTTTAATAGATTCCGAAAAGCCATAGCAAAATAATATTATTGTCCGTAAACAAAAATATGCATATATTCACTATGCTTACTAAACAGAGTGCATAAGAGATGTAGGTCTATGCGGTGTGAATACAACGTGTATGATTGTATAAGTGCGCGTTTACCGAAAGAGTAAACAAATGAATCGCTTATTATATTACTTGAAATAGCCTACAAACGTACGCATTTCATATGTTTTACATTTATCTTATTTAATTACAAAGTGGTGGATTAAGCAGGTTCTAGCTCGTAAACTGCCCAATTTTAGAAGTTGCACCCATGAGAACATTTATTCAGGATACTATTACCTACAACATATTTCAATTTCAAGCAACTGAGCAACATTTCGACTGAGAGCCAATTTTTCCATAAGAAACGTACGATGTCCTTTAATTATAGTTATAATTTTAATTATAATTATAATTATATTTATTATATTATAATTATTATAATATTTATTACAATTATTGTTATTGTAACTATTTAACTCATATATAATAGAAATAAAGCCCTAAAAAATCGACAATGACGCGTATGTAGTGCACATCGGCGGAGGATACTTTGACCGCCCACATCTCTGAAACTAGCCATAGGATTCGGTTGTGCCTATGGAGACTTTTCATCAGGGACCTCAGAACTACAACATATTTCAATTTCAAGCAATTCGACTAAAAGCCAATTTCCATAAAAATTGGGTCCTTTCCTATCTATCACTTGATTGAGAAAGCCTTCTTCATTATTTGCTATCCTTTGCCTATGAACACTTAACATCCAGAGACCACTGATTCTGAATTCAGACATTGTTGAGCGCAACCATGTTTTAACTCGCCGTAAGATACTGAACGATCTCTTTATTGTTGCTGTTGTAACAGGCAACGATAATGATTTGAGAAGCATAGCTTGAATTGCAGGCACAAATTTAGCAGCATTAAGTATGTCATCCAGAGTAGATATCTCAGAGTCTTTTATTATTTTGTGCCATACAAGACCATCATTAAGTAAGTCACCGCTCTCATCAATCTCTAACAACAACTGCTTGCTCTGTTCAAGGGTCATGGTTTTGAAAGTGGAAGGATACAATCGAAAAAGGTTGAAAATGCTTGAATTTTCTTCAGAAAATCTAATATTTAAAGAACTTATAAGCGAATCTATGTACGGTAAAAGCAAACTTAGTTTATAATATTCTTTAGGATTTTCTGTGGAATAGTTTGCTCTTTTAGTTTGTTTTGATATAGTCCGTGGTATTTTAATCTCAACAGAAATCGAGCGGCTGTACTTTTTGCATTCCGTAAAAATACTGTCAAACTCATCCCATTTTTCATGAAGAATAGAAATTAAACGTTTTATATGATTTTGACATTTAAACAAATTTATTTGTTTATTTTGTAGTAATACAGAAATTGGCCCTATTATTTCGGAATATTTTGATATTATAAATAGGCATAATAGAAATATCGGATTAGTTGCGGCACAGTATAAACAATAAGCTTTTTGCTTGCTACTAGTAAACCCTTCAGAAATTTCAAGTAATTTTTCCAATATTGTTCCAAAATGCTTTTTAAATAAGCCAATAGATTTGTGCTTCTCGGTCCAACGTGTTTCACAAAGTATAGGGATTAAAGGAACCAGTTGTCTTTGAATATTACTTTCCCTAAAAAATTTTATTATTTCTTTTATTGTACCTATAGTGTTTCTGACTTCACTTAAATTATTTAAATCATGGACAACCAGATTCAATCTGTGTGACGAATAATGGACATAATGAATATTCGGGTATTTCCGCTGTATTATACTCTTCACGCCATTCTCTTTTCCTGCCATTGCAGAACACCTGTCATACCCCTGACCTACACAATATGCCATGTTTAAATGTAACTTTTGGCACTTCGCTAAAATAGCATCGGAAATAGACTGAGCATCAAATTTTTTAAGCTCAACAAAACCAAGAAACTCTTCTTGTATAGTTAATTTGCCATCTTTAAAATCGGCAAATCTGACACCAAAAGAAAGCTGTTCTACCCCAGCAATGTCACTGGTCTCATCTGCTAAAATTGAGAAGCATTTGGAGGCATTAGCTTTTGATACAATATTATTTGCTATTATGCTTTCACATATTTCAATTATCTCATGCTCGATTCTAACAGATGTATATTGCGCATTCTGTGCGCCTTCTTTCAAATGCTGTTTTAAAATTAAATCACCAGCTTGTACTCGGAATTTTAAAAGATCTTTGAAATTACTTTCATTTGATGTTTTACCACGAAGAGCCAAGTCATGAGTTTCGCAGAAAACTATTGTTCGTACAATAGAACGTAATTTTTCGCGGTTTTTTGTTATCAAATCTAATCTGGCCTGAGAACCTACACTAGTAATGCTCAGTTTTTTGTTTTCTTTTATGGCCATCAAATTGGTTCCATCCAAAACAGCCTGTTTATGCCAATTGGAGTGAACATGATTTCGTGCTGCCTCATGAAATTTTTAATAGTTATTGAATCTTTTTAAAATAAAAAAACCTTGCAATCCTCGATGCACTTTTTGCTTAAAGAGGACACAAAATTTACAGAAGGCACCGTCGGCAATTTCAGAATATGCTAGCCAAGGGGTATATGTCTGTAGCCATTCGAATCGAAAGTTCCTTTTTTCACCGACTTTTTTAAAGTTGAAGCTTTTCTCCGGAACCCATGTGTTCATAAAAACTTCAAGTTTTTCTTCACAAGATAAATCTGAAGTAACACCGATGTATCGACCGATATCAAAAACATTGGTATTAATGGCACCGCTGAATGAAACTGAAGGAACAGTTGAAGTTGAAGTCGACGAACAAGAGGAAAGTGAGACAAAGGATTGAATTTGAGACTGGTCGCTTGTCTCTATTTTCGGTTTTTTAAAAAAATTTTGTATGTCCATGCTCGAATATGTTATATTAGATAACAATATTTTAAAGAAAAAGCTATCAAGTAGACTTTTTCAAAAAGGTCTCTTCTTAACTTAATAATATTTTTTTCGCTCAATTTATTGCAATCGCATTAATAGAAAACAAAGCTCAATGTGTCCGTTATACTTTGCCCCTGTCATAGATAGCTTATCCGCTCAAAAAACGAGGCTCGACTCAGCACTCAATCTAGGCGCCTGGCGCTAATGCTGCTGCCCCTCTCTGCGGACCTATAACGCGCTCGAGCGAGAGTGGCAGTGGGAAACCGATCGCCACGCCGCGGTATACAGACGGCCCAAGCGTCTCGGCAAAATTCGCGCGCTTGCTCCGTTTAAATACCGTGTAATGGTTAAGATCCGTGCGCTTATTTGTTACAAAGCAAAGGCAGGCGTTAAAAAATAAATTAAATTCGAGCAAGGCAGGCATTAAAAAACTAAAATTCTATTTAAATCAGAAAAAATAAATTTTTCTAGATTAGGGCAGGGTTAGCAAGGATTCCAAAAGGGGGGGGCAAATGCCCCGTCTTGCCCCCCCTCTCTGGACGCTCATGGTTTCACGTTAACCGTTCGAACCAATAGTTCACATTTTTGGAAAACAAAACTAAAAAACTATGACAAGGCGGAAGAGTAGGAAAACTCTTACCGGCCCAGGAGAGTCGGATATTCCAGAGCCCGGCGGAGAGGGGGGTATCATTCCGGCCCCCGTTCCGTCGTCATCGAACGACGGGTGCGAAGCAATGAAGGAGATGGGGTTTGAGGCTCCAATGGAGTTGGAGCCTCAGATCTCGAACACCGAGAGGCCGGCAGTAATGCTGCCGGGCCTCGAGTGAGAGAGGGATTTAGCTCCGTGGTGGGACGAGGCTAAAGCCAAGACTCCCACTGCGGAGCTTTTCCGCCAATCCATGGAGGAACTGGATGGTGTGAGGGAGAACGCAAAAGTCTTCTTGGGGGACTTCATTCGGCGCATGGAGGAGGGGAAACCGGCGACGGACCAGGTGAACGCCTACATCGAGTCTGTGCTGAGCCGGACGCTGGAACTCGCGCAGATCGTCTCAGACCTTACGCGGAGAGAATGCGTCCGGTTCGGGGAGGACGCCAGGAGGAGTGTGGATGCAGCCCCTGATCGCGGAAAGGAGATCCGGGATCAGGGAACTGCGACGGAGGAGAGGAAAAAGACTGGGGTGCTTAAGGAGATGGCTCCTTTGCTGGGGGAATTGGGGGCCAGGCTCGGGGATATATCCTCGAGACTGGCAACCAATTCGGACCGACTGGAGTTGGTGGAGAGGCGCCTCAGGGAGGTGGAGTCCGGTCGGGCGAGGGCGGCTCAAAGGGCTCGGGGGGTTCCCGGGGGGGGGGGGTGTCGGAGGGAGACGGACACGACGGCGACAGACGTAACGGCGACGGAGATGGAGACAGAGACCAGCGGGGACGGAAGGGGAACTACCGGGGAGTGGGTGAGGGTAGTGAAGAGGGGAGGAAAGAGGGGAGGGGGGAGTTATGGAGGAAGAGTGGTGGCTGCTGGAGGCAGCAAAGGGGGAAAAGTAGTTGACGATGGAGCAACCGTCGCTAACTTTATGAGGGAGGCAAGGTGCTACCGGTGCCTGTATGTTCGGCATACATGGCGCTGGTGCACCTCGAAAGTGGACAGGGGCAGCCGATGCTACCGCTGTGGCTCCCCTGGACACAAGGCGGTGGGATGCCTGTCCGGCCTGAGGTGTCCACTTTGTGTGGACTTTCGACGGCCGGCCAGGCACCGACTCGGAGGGCCGGGGTGCCTGTCGGCACCGCCGGCGGAGGGTGGGAGTGTGCCTCCCCTTTTCTCGCTGTTGGCAGCTGTACCTCAGGGGTCAGCTGTTTGCGGCGGTGGGGATCGGGGGGAGGGGGCACCCATATTATACCGGCGTCGACGTTTGACGCCGGATAAGGGTGTCGGGGGGGGGGGGGTGGCGTTAGCCCGCACTCTTTCCCCCGGCAGCCTCTCGAGGGGAGAGGCAACCGTGCTTCCCACGCTTAGGTGCGGGGTGGGCGCTCATCCTTCCAAAGGGAAAACCCCCCCTGGTTGCGGCCGAATCCTAATTCCTATAGGGAGCGGAGAAAGCCGCAACTGGGGGGGGGGGGGCAAGGGGGGGGCCACGTGTCTCTGGCGGGCGGGCATTGCCCCCCCCCCTTTGGAATCCTTGCTAACCCTGCCCTAATCTAGAAAAATTTATTTTTTCTGATTTAAATAGAATTTTAGTTTTTTAATGCCTGATAGGGGACGGTGAGGATGCTGGTATCCCATGTCGTCTCGCCGCCCTCCCGCTAAGCCGTCTCCGGGGAGCTGTCTCGACCTTGCGAGACCCCTCCCCGACCGCACAGTCAATGACTGTGCGGTTCCGTCGCAGTTGCGGCGCAAGGGCGACACCGGCCCCACGTCGCGCCCTCCCAAAGAATTTGGGGGGCGAGGTCGCGGCTCGAGTATCCCGCTCGAGCCGGCACCCCCCGCCTCCAGAGTGGTGCTCCCTCCCCCTCCCAAAGGAAATGGGAATTCAGCAGTCACCCTAGAGGCCCTCACCAGGGTGCCCTTCTCATTGACTGTCATTGACTGTGCGGTCGGGGAGAGGTCTCGCAAGATCGAGACAGCTCCCCGGAGACGGCTTAGCGGGAGGGCGGCGAGACGACATGGGATACCAGCATCCTCACCGTCCCCTATCCAACGCCCGGAAAGGACACCCGCTGAGGTTTTAGTTCGGTAGGTCTTGGGCCCTCTGGTCGAACCACTCGTGGCTCGGTCAAAGGGAACAAGGAGTCCCACATAACCCGCACCTCTACCCGGAAGTGCGCGGTACCCTCTCGTTGTCCGCCACCTTGTCGTGGTAAGAGGGCTCACCCTTCGCAAGAGTATAGTCTTGCGAGGGGTGCTAAGAGCGGATAGTACCTCCTGTAGGGAGGTACACACGCCCTCCGGTCTTGGAGGGCACCTTCAGGGACTCTGCAGGGGGGGTCATGTGCCCCCCCCCTGTGGGGTACGGGTTTCGCGCACCTGAAGGTCCCGAGCTGGTGTGTGTGTTTATGTCGGTAGCGCTGGATCAATGATCTCACAGGCTATGTCGACGGGGACTTCGGTCCTTGGCAGGGTCTCCCATGTCGAACAGGCTGTGGGTGAGATCTGGTTGGCTCCCGGCATTGGGTGAATGTGTGTGTGCGTGTGTGTGTGGATGGATGGGCTTGGTGGGGCCAAAAGGGCTTCGGCTCGCCACTCTTGGACGGTCACCAAGTAAAAAGAGATCAAAAAACAAACATGAGAGGGCGAAACAACAAAAAAGTTGTTACCGGCCCAGGTGCTTCGGATGCATTAGGGCCCGACGGAGAGGGGGGTGTCATCCCGGCCTCCGCTCCGTCGTTATAAAACGACGGGTGCGAGACAGCGGAGGTCGTGAGGTTTGGGGCTCCAATGGAGTTGTAGTCTCAGACCTCGAACATGGAGAGACCGGCGGTCATGCTGCCGGGTCTCAGTTGGGAGGCGGATCTTGCTCCGTGGTGGGATGGGCCTGGGGCCAGGACGCCCACTGCGGAGCTCTTCCGCAAAGCCATAAAGGGCTTTGAGAAGATGAGGAAGGGGATCGACGTGCATACGGAGGACATCGTCCAGAGCATGAAGAAGGGGAGCGTGGAGTCCGTGGGGGAGCGTACAAAGCTCTTCGGCGAGTTCGCGTGGCGCTGGACGGAGGAACTCGTGTACATCGTGGCGGAGCTGACACGTAGGAAGTGTGTCAGGCATGCGGAGGTTATCGGCAGGAGAGCGGACACGGCCCTTGATTGTGGAAAGGAGTTCCGCGACCAGGGGACCGAAACGGAGAGGAGAGGAGGGTGCCTTTCGTGGAGACTCCTTTGCCGGGGGAGTTGGTGGCCAGGCTTGAGGACATGTCCTCGAGACTGGCGGCCAACTCGGACTGGCTGGAGTTAATTAAAAGGCGCCTCACAGAGGGGGTGCCTGGCCGGGCGGGGGTGACCCGGGGGGCTCTTGGAGGGAGGAGAGGTGCGGAGACGGAAATGGAGGTGGGGACGGAGACCGACGCGACGAAGACGGACGGAACGGGGACAGGGACAAAAAGCGTGGGGAGGGGGACCACCGGAGCCCAGGGAGAGTGGGCGAAGGTGGTGAGAAGGGGAATTGGGGGAAAGAGGAAGAAAAAGGCGGAGGCTGCTGAGAGCAGCGGCGGCGGGGGGAGAGTTGGCGATAGGGCGACTATCGCCAACGTAATGAAGGAGGCGAGGTGCTACCGGTGCCTGTATGCTAGTCATACATGGCGGCGGTGCACCTCGGCGGTGGACAGGGGTAGCCGCTGCTACCGCTGCGGCTCCCCTGGCCACAAAACGATAGGGTGCCTGTCCGGCCTGAGATGTCCACTTTGTGTGGACTTCCGACGGCCGGCCAGGCACCGACTCGGGGGTCCGGGGTGCATGACGGCACCTCCGGCGAGGTCGAAGGGCGGGGGCGTGCCTCCCCTTTTCCCTTCGTCGGCGGTCGTGCCCGTGGGCGTGCCCATGGGCGCGGCCGTTTGCGGCGGCGGGGAACGAGGGGCCCGCCACATACCGGCGTCGACGATTGACGCCGGATGAGGGTGTCGAGGGAGGATAAGACGTAAGCCCGCACTTTTCCCCCCGGCAGCCTCTCGAGGGGGGCGGGGGCGGTCGCGCTCCCCGCGCTTAGGCGCGGGGTGGGCGCTTGTTCTCCCAGAGGGAAACCCTCCGGGTGCGGCCGGGTCCTGACTCTCAAGGGAGCGGGGGGGGCCGCAGGCGGGGGGGGGGAAGGCGAGGGGGGCCACGTGTCCCTGGCGGGCGGGCATCGCCCTTCCGCCTGGGGCGCCTGGGCCCCCCTCAAGGACGGAGACGTGACGTGTGGAGCCCTCTCACCGGGAGCCATATGGCACTGGTGAGAGGGCAACACCGCCCACGGAAGGGGGTTTCTCTCCTTCAGAAAGGAACCCCCTGATGAGGGCTCCCCTTGTGGAACGCCGAACCGGATCACCTTCTAGGGGATCCGGGGGCTGCGTCCACAGGGGGGGCGAGGGGCCATGGCTCCGCCCCTCAAACTCTTTGAGAGGGCGCGGCGTGGAGTTGATACCGCCCTGCGCCGCAACCGCGAGGACCCCGTACGATGAATTTGCGGGGGGGAGGGTGTCGCGGAAGGCGACACCCTTCCAAGGAGGGATAAGGCGAGGGGGCGGCCAGTCGGCATGGGATACCAGCATCTTGGCCGTCCCCCATTAACGCCCGAGAAGGTATCCGTAGTGGTTTTAGTGCGGGAGACCTTGGATCGACTCTCCGGCCCGCTACGGCAGACCGGCCAGGCAAAACAAGGAGTCCCACATAACTACCCGTCCTCTTCCCGGAGGCGGGGGTATCCATGAGGATTTCCACTACGCAAAAAAAAAGGTGCGCGGTACCATGACGGTTTCCCCAGCGTCACAAAAAACAAAAAAAAAAAGGGGGGTGGAGCTTCCACCTTGGGTCGCCCTTGTGTCCTTCTCCCCTTAGCTTCCGCTCCACTCCCCAGTACACGCACATACACATCTCGCCGCTTGGGACTTCTGTTTTTTCTTGCTTTTCCGCTCTTTTGCGTTTCTTTTCCCTCTCTCACTCTCTCATCCCATTCATCCAATTTGTCTCTCCTTTTCTCTCTCTCTTCTTCTATCTATCATCCATCTTTCTCCCTCTTCTCCTTCTCCTAGAATTTCCTTGACTACTTCCTGCCAACTCCTCTCCCTTTCACTACTTATTCTACATCTTTTCCAAATATGTTCCCAAGATCTCTCCTCTATATAACCTACATTTTTTCTTCTCCTCTTCCCAGTATCTACTTTCTAGCATCTCGTTTTCCAGTCTAAACCTCACCACTCTCTTCCACCTACTCTCCCCCCAACCTTTTCTTAAATACTCCGGAACTCCTTTCCCTCTAATCTCCTTATACCATTTATTATACTCTGACTTTTCTATTCTTTCCTCCCTTCCTTTCCTCTGATCCTTCAAATCCTTTTTTAATAATTCTCCGAACCACCCCTCTCTCTCCTTTCTCCTCTCTTCTACGTCTTCTATCCTTTTTTATTCCTAAAGTATTCTTCTTTTTCCCTTTCCCATTCTGAACCCATCTTTCCTTCCTTCGCCCTTTCTCTCATTTCTTCTTAGCATTTTCTTGCTAACTCGCTTCCTCTTCCTTCCTCCATTCTTTTCTCAAAGTTTCACGCTCTCTTCCCAGCTCTTGTTCTCAGTTTTTCTCTGCTTAGCTCCTCTCTTACCATGTATCCTGGTGTCCTCCTTTCTACTCCTAATGTCTATGTAGAATAAAGGTACCTTTTCTCCAATCTTTCCATCCCCCCTCTCTCCTTCCACCCCCATACTTCTACCCCATAGCTCAGCACTGTCCACACCAACTTGTCAAACAGCCAAAGCCTTCTTCCCCAGTCTTTTCCGAATCTTCTTTTCTCTATCCCCCATACTTGACACATAATCAATGCTGCTTTCCTCATTCTTTCCCTTACCTGTCCTTCTTGTCCTCCGTTCCTCTGTAGCCTTTATTCCAAATACGTAAATTCCTTTACTTCCTTCATTCTCTCTCCTTTCCATCTCCATTCCCTTTTTTTCCACCTTCCCCCCTTTTTCCTAAATCTCATAACTTTCGACTTCTTTGCATTCAATTCTAGCCTTTTATGATCTAAGTACTCTTCTAATCTTTCTATCATGCTCCTTAATTCTTCCTCCTCCTCTACCAGCAACATTATATCATCCGCGTATGCTAGCGTGTATATTCTTTTTTCCCCTAGCCTCACTCCTCTCTTTTTCACCTTCCCCATCTTTTCCTCTAAGTCCGCTATCAAGATATTGAAAAACAGCGGACTAAATGGACATCCCTGCCTTACTCCTTTCTCTATCCAGAACTTTTCCCCTATTTCCTCCCCTACCTTTATTCTATATACCGTTTCCCTCATCACTTCCTCCACCCTTTTTCACAATCGCTTTCTTATTCCACTCTCTTCCATTTCCTCCATTACTTTCCCCCTATCCACTGAGTCGAACGCTGCCTTCAAATCTACGAACAGTGCCGTTATCTTTCCACCTTTTCGTTCTAATTGTCTATTAATCAGGTAGTTCATTACATAAATGTTGTCCATCGTACCCATTCCTCTTCTAAATCCCATCTGATTTTCTTTTATTATCCTTTTCTCCTCCACCTTCTTCCTCAATCTTTCCGTTAGGATCATTGTATACACTTTATACAATGTTGGCATCAATGTTATTCCCCTGTAATCCTCTACCACCTTTTCTTCTCTTTTCTATTTTATCGGTACTATCACACCCTCCTTCCATTTCTCCGGCCAGCCTTCCCCTCTTCAAATCCTATTACAAAAATCCAATGCCCAATTTTCCACGTTCTCTTCTCCGTATTTTCAGACCTCATTCGGGATCTCATCTATCCCCGACGCTTTTCCTTTTTTCAGTTTCTTTATCGCCTCTAGCAATTCTGTCCTACTTATTTCCTCTTCCTCCTCCTCTTCTTCTTTATCTCTTCTGTCCTTTCTCTTCTTTCTTACTCTTCTCTTCTCCACTCCTTCTAGCAGCTTTATAAAGTAATCCTCTCCACTCCCTCATCTCAATTTTTTCATTTATTCTCTTCTCTCTCCTTCTCTCCTTGTTAACTATTTCCCACACTTCTAATTCTTTTTTCATCTCCGCTGCCCTCTTTTCCCATTTCTCGTTTTCTTCCTTTTTCTTTCTCTTACATAACCTTTTGTATTCTCCTTTTTTCCTCCTGTATTCTTCTCCTTCTCCTTCTTCCCTCCTCCATTTCCTCAGCTCCCTCTTTACCTTCCTTTTCTCTTCTCTGCACTTCTCGTCCTGCCAATCACTCCTCTCCTTCTTCATTTTCCTCTTTTCCTTCTCTGTTACACTCATTGCTTCCTTCAACTCCTCTATTTTCTTCCATTCTCCATCTATCTCTTCCTCTCTTCCTTTTAATTCTCCCACTTTTTCCTTAAACCTCCTGCGCCTTTCCTCATTCCAAGTTCCTCCTCTTCTCCCTCCTCGATTCTTCCTTCTCCCCTTTCTCTGCTTTCCTTCTATCTCCACCTCTATTGGATGATGATCTGAATCCACTTTATTTCTTACCCTTAACTTTTTTACTTTTTCTTTAATATCTTCGTCTTCCAGTACGTAATCTATTACTGTGTTCCCTCTTCCTCCTGTAAAAATCCATTCCCCCTCATCTCCTTTTGTGTTCCCATTTAATATGCTCCATCCTCTTTCTCCCAAAAATTCTAATAATTTTCTTCCTTCTGCGTTGATTACTCTGTCCTTTGATTTCCTTTTACTTTCCCCTATCCCCTCTTCTCCTGCATTTTCTTCTCCCCTCACTCTTCCCTCTTCCTTTCTCGTCCTCGCATTAAAATCTCCTCCTATTATCGTGTAAACCTTCTCCTCTTTCTCCTCTGTCCATTGCTCCATTTCTTTACATACCTTCTCTATTCCTTCTCCTGCATATTATTCCTATCACCTTCCATCTTTCTCCCTCCACTTTTACTCTTTCTACCACAAAACCTTTCTTTTCCATTTCTATCTTCCTCCTTTCTCTGCTATCTCCTTTCTTATTCCCATAATCATGCCTCCTATCGCTCTTCCCCTCTTGTTCTTTCTGCCAGCTCTTTGTACTCCCCACACGTATCCTTTCGGCAAAATTCCTCTGACTTTCTTCCAACTCTTCTCTTCCATCCATGTTTCTGTCAACACTATCACATCCCATTCCTCTAATCCCTTCCAAAAATCCTTATCCTTGTTTCCTATTCTTGCCACATTCCAAAACTCTACCTTCCATCCTTTTTCACCCGTCCCCCTCTTTTTTCATCCCTTTCTATCTCTTCAAATCTTTTTCCTCATCTCCTCTTCCCTCATTACTTTTTTCCTTACGTTTCTTTTTTCGTCCTTCAAGACCTCCTTTACCTCATTCCATCTCCACTATTTTTCTTCTATTCTTATCCTGCCATTGTTTATCCATGTCCTTTCCCCTCTTTTCTCTTCTCTCCATGCTATTTCTCCCAATTTCCGTCTTATCTCCCTTTCTTTCCACGTTAGGTTCATACTTATCCTTTCTTTTTTACCTTTCAGTTTCTTTTTCTTCTCCATCACCTCCCATTTCTGTTCTTCCTTTTCCAGTTCTACCACCACCATCTCTCTCCCTTTCTCTCTGTCTTCCCCTATCTTCCTTATTTTCATTATTTTCACTTTTGCCTCAATCTCCTTCATCAAACTCTTCACTCTCTCTCTTCTTTTCCTCTCTTTGATCTCCAGGCCTCTTATCACTATATTTTTCTTCTTTTCCTTCTTTTCTAGCATCTACCATTTCCTTTCCATCTCCCCTACTCTTTTTTGTATTTCATCTCCTGTAAACTCTCCCTTTTCTATCTTTCTTTCCCTCCTTCCTCCATCCTCCTTTCCAGTCCCTCTATCCTCCTCTTCATACCTTCCATGCTCTCTTTTATTTCTTCCTTCTCTTCTCTCCATTTTTCAATCTGTTCCTTGTAATCTCTTCTTATCTCCTCCATCTCCTCTCTTATCTTCTCTCCCTGCTCTTTTATTTCCTCTCTCATCTCCTTCATCTTATGCCACATCTCTTGTAACATTTTTTTAATTTCTCTCTTCTCTCCCTCCTCCTTGCCTTCTCTCTCTGGTGATCTCGTTATTTTGTTGCTTCTCTTAAAAATTTCTACTCCCTCCTCTCCGTTTTTTTCCTCTAGATCCCTTTTTTCTTTTCAACAATTTTTCTATGTTTCCTAAGCTGCCACTTCTTTTCTTTTCTTTTTTACTCATCACTCCTATTAATCATCCTCCCTCAGATCCCTTAATTCCTTCCTTCTTTCCACTCATCCTGCTTTTTAAGCTCTTATGTTCCTTTTCCTAACCACTTTCCTCTCTATATTCTCCTTTTTCTTTTTTTCCTTTCTACCTACCTATTTACTCTTCTATGTTTTCCCTACTCCTTGCTTCTTATTTTCTGTATTTCCTAGATATTCCCTAGCGCCTGCTCTCTTTTCTCTCCTTACCCTGCTTCCTCTCTATGTTTTCTATACTCCCTGTCCACAATCAGCTGTCATCCAGCCTTAGAACATATATACCTGGAAGGGGAATTGCTATTGTTCTCCATGGTAAAAATCTGTGTCCAAGTTGGCGAGAGAGAAAGATAGCTTTTAACCTATGCTTGCAATGCGTAAACGTAAATGACGTCACGGTGACGTCACGCTCACCGCGCTGTTTGAAACTGGAAATGTAATTGGTGCTTTCGCTAATTCGCGTTTGCGCATTGCGAACGGAGGTAACAATCTACCCTTCTCTTTCCTTAAAAACGTGGTTCTCTCTCGCACCCAACTTGGACACAGTTTTGCGCTCCTATTCCCCTTCCATATCTATATGTTCTAAGCATCCAGCCTTTCTATTTCTCTCTTTCCTATCTCCTCCTTCCAGCTATTTTCTCCTCAATTATTCTCACACTTTTCCCCCGCTTCCTCCTCACACTATCCTCTCCTCTCTCACTTGCACTCTATACTCTCTAATCCTCTTCAAATATCCACACTCGCACTCCACGTGTACAACGCATTTGCACCGGAAACGGAAGTCCTTTTATATTCTTAATAATATTTGTATTTTATATAATATATACCATAATTTATATAACATATGTATTGTTGTGCCTCCGGGAAGGCACGGAGAGTTTTGGGTCTTAGCCGACTGAAGGATGAGGATTCTAGGATCGGCGGGCGTCTCCACTTTTGACGAACTCCAATTGTTTATTTGAATAAATCTTTTATTTCTCTTATTTCTTGAGTTGGTTTAATTCTGTCTAATCCCACCTGGGTGATTAGTTAAGTATGCCCGCACTCGGCAGTTAGATTACAGGTGATAGTTTTGTATTCAGTGGCTTGTCTTCAAATCGTAGTTAGATTCTGATTAGCGACTTGTCTTTCTGGATTTTCGTTAGCGACTGTCTTTATCGCCTCGCTCTCCGTTCACAGTGGTCTTCTGTCCTTTTCTACATCTTTTGGGGGAAGATGTAGAAAAGCTCTCTTATTGGCTAATTTTTATTCACACGTTTTTATCTAGGTGCAAGCGAAGCAGGTTATTTCTTCGCTTGCGATCCGCGGTTTCCGGCATAACGCTTATATTCTGTCGCGTTTGCGTCTTCTCGCGATAAGCGCTTTGCAAGAGCGTAAGAACGTTTCTCAAACGATTGCATAATGGCCGACTTACTAATTTATTATTAAAACTATATTCAATATAATATAGTTATAGTCATTCAGACTATAACAGTATAATATTTTATATAAATATTTATGCGTATTATGTATAACATATCTTATGTAAGTTATAATTATATATTTTATAGAAATAATTTTAACAAAATTAAAAACTATGTACATATGTAAGTTTTTTCTAAATAAAACTTTAATTTTTTTAAACAAAAGTATATATTTTTATAAGACGCTATATATAAATGTAAGTGGAAAAATAAAAAGTTGATAAATTATAATTAATAAATAATATTAACATCCATAAAATAATGATATTCATAAAAAACATCAAACACGCCTTGTTCATAAATATCAATAATTTTTAAACAATAATTTGTAGATTAAATATCTAATTCAAATAAACTTTAAAATTAAATTTTATTTATATCTATTGTAATATTTGAAATTGAGTAATTCTATCTTTCACATACATAAATAGCATAATATGTGACATTATATTAATTAACTTAATAATATATAATATGAGTTTTCTAGTCAGAAAGTATCGAGAAACCTCTCAAAATCAAAAATATACATACACAGGGTATCCCGCAATGTAATGTCCACATTGAAACTGTGTATTCTTGGTGTATTCTAAGTCAGAAAGTTTTAGTATACATAGGCGCTAAAGTTGATTGTTTTAAAGTTATAGCGAAAAAATGCAAAAGTAATTATTTACTTATTTATTTATAATTTTTAATTATTACTTATTTATTATTTACTTTTTTACTATGACAATGAAAGCAATTATCTTTTGTAATGCCAGTCACGAAAATTCGATTTTCGATTGCTATTTAGCGTGCGGAAAGTGGTTTATTTCTCAACGATTCAATGTGTGACTTACTTTACCGTACAATTTATAAAGTAGTTAATTATTATTTAATATTATCGTTCAATAAATAATATTATCTTCAATAAATAATATTGTTCTTGTTTCATGCAATTTTGTTTTTTCGCTGTAATTTTAAAACAATCGATTTTAGGGCATATATGTATTAAGACTTTTCGACTTAGAATGACACCAAGAATATACAGTTTCAGTATAGACATCATGTTGCAGGATAGCTTTAATATATAAAAATTTATATAATTTTCTACTAATGACTTATATAAAATATCCAAAGCCTGAAAATTATATGTTCATTAAATTAAACCACAAGAAAGGTCAGAAATAAGACACATTATATCTCCGTCTTCTTGCTATTTTTTATTAATACCAATTTCTCATGGAAATCAAAATATAAGCACGCGAAATTATGCAACTAAAAGTGGATAAATATTAATTATGCTAATTTATGCATATATATTATAAGTTTACTTAAATCATGATTAATGCATTAAAATAATATCTCATGAAAAAGCATCAATTTTCCACGAGAAACGTTTTAAAGATTTATACAAAATTTATTCGCGTATACATTGTACGTAAATATTTTTACAGACCGTCTTACAACATTTTGCTACTATTAAACTACTATTAAGATTCTAAATTTTGCTAACAATGTGTTCTTTTTCATGCACACATGTTATACATAAAACTTAAATTTTGGCAGTTTAAATGTGAAAAATACTACATCGTTATGCGCATATACAGTTCAAATATTGCATACGAGTATATCGCAGCCATCCCCAGTATCGAATATAATTATGTAATTGCACATGAATATATATATATAATTTTATAAAAATTAGAGATTACTTACTCTTATATATAAATACGTTATTTCTTATATATATATATATATATATATATATATATGTTTTCCTTTGATCTAATGTAGTGATAAAGCTTATAATCTAAAGTAAATTAGCATAGTAAATAATAAAATAAAAATAAATAATATAAATCCAAATAAGAAAGGCCTAAAGCCATACGCGGATGTTGCTGCGGACATTTCTAACGAAAATAAATGTATAAATTCCAATTTTAATAAAAATACATATTTTTCCAGCCGAGATTTGCTGCAAAATTGACATCTAATAATCGATAATCATTAATATATTCATTTTTTATAATCATCTAAACTAATTAAGATTGCGTAATGGCAGTTTAATTATTATTAATCTTAATGATAATTATTATTAATCTTCAAGATGACTGCCAAAAATCTCTTATATTTTTAATCAAGATTTTCTATAATCATGTTATTAAATGTTTTATGAAGTATTATATATTAAGGTAATATTGCACTAACGAATATAATTCTTTATAATATAGTATAAATAAAATTTTAAAAAAGTTCCAAAAAGATTTTAGAAATTTCGTGATTGATAAAAAAAATTAACATACAAATATATATCGTGCACACAGGTATATGTATATGTATATATATACATATTATATATGGTATATGCATATACCTGTGTGCACGTTATATATATATATATATATATATATATATATATATATATAATAGATATTAAGAAATAAGAGTTACCTACTTCAATATCTTCAGTTGTTCTAGCACTTATTTTTAATAATTTATTGGCATGATTATAATTTTGCTAATTCTTACAGTACCTAATTATTTAAAATCATTATTAAGGATTACTATTAACCTGAGGATGTACGAGGTGTGTTCAAAAAGTATCGCAAATTTTGAATTTCCGCGGGTTACGTATATTCGATTTTCGATTTTTTTGTGGCGTTATGTTGGTACTCATGTTTCTCATTTATGCCGACAAGTACGGCCATTTTGAATGTTCAGTTAATTTTTGACAGCTGCTTTGCTTGCACGTGTTTTGGCTCGTCTTCGATTTTTGCCTATTCCAAAAAATGGATCAAAGAATCTGTATCAAATTTTGTGTGAAAAACAAAATTAAGTGCGCGGACGCATTCCGAATGTTGACTGTGGCATATGGTGAAGCTACCTTGGACCGAAGCAACGTTGATCGGTGGTACAAAATGTTTTCCGAGGGCCGAGAAGATGTGAACGACGAAGAGCGTGCCGGACGCCCGAGCACGTCAACAACAGACGAAAACATTGATGAAGTGAAGAAAATAGTATTGGTCAATCGTCGAATCACCGAAGTTGCTGAGGACCTAAACATATCGATTGGCTCGTGCCATTCGATTTTTACCAATGATTTGGGCATGACACGGGTCGCCGCGAAATTCGTACCAAAATTGCTCAATTTCGACCAAAAACAGCATCGCATTAACATTGCTCAGGAGATGTTGGACTCTGTCCTCGACTACCCAAATTTGCTCCAGAGGGTCATAACTGGTGACGAATCATGGGTTTACAACACACAAAATTTGATACAGATTCTTTGATCCATTTTTTGGAATAGGCAAAAATCGAAGACGAGCCAAAACACGTGCAAGCAAAGCAGCTGTCAAAAATTAACTGAACATTCAAAATGGCCGTACTTGTCGGCATAAATGAGAAACATGAGTACCAACATAACGCCACAAAAAAATCGAAAATCGAATATACGTAACCCGCGGAAATTCAAAATTCGCGATACTTTTTGAACACACCTCGTATGGATATCGTCTAAACATTTATGGCCAAACTTCTCGTAACTTATATATAATAAAATCTAGAAAAGAAGGGACGGATTATTGAACAGTTCATGACGTAACATTCTGGAGGAAAGATTAAAGTCTTCAGTTGGTATTTGCCATCGATCATTCCAATTAGTTGTGTTTCTGTACGCCAAATGCGTACACATTGGAAGACGCGTTACACGTTCGCATCTTCTAGAAACCGACCAATAAATAAAGTTCTTGGGACATTTATACAAGTATCCTTGTAAGTTGTTCCGAATATCACGTTTACATTTATAAAAATTGTTACTGCAACCTTGTCGATAAGGGAAATGTCCTTCTTCCGGACAGAGCTGATTTGATGATACTTTTATCTAAAACATGAAAAAAGCATATTGCAGTTATTTTTATAACAACAATTAATTATTTGATTAGAATTACTTACAGGTAATAAAGCATTATTTTCTACTCTTCTATACAATCTAGCATTTGCTGTAGCGCCTGTGCACGGATCGCTGCTTCTGTCTGTAGGTAGACACTGAATATTTTTCTCATCAAATATAGTACCCTCAGGACAACTTAATACAAGAATCTTAATCTCCATATTTTCTTCAGAAGTACATTGATAGAATAAGTTGCAATATTTTGAATGCCTTCGGAAACCTGTAGGACAAACTAAAGTTATCTGGTCATTCGTCAAATTGCCTACAGCGCAAGGTGCCACAGCTGCTGGTTGCGCCGTTGTCTGCTCTGCTAATTCAGTCGATTGTTCCTGAGACTCTGTTGCAAATTGTGTTTCTTGAGACTCTATTGTAGATTGTGTTTCTTGAGATTCTGTCGTAGACTGTGTTTCTTGAGACTCTGTCGTAGACTGTGTTTCTTGAGACTCTGGCGTTGATTGCTCCTGTGATTCAGTTATTGATTGCTCTTGATTTTCCGTGTTGGATGATTCTGTCGTCAATTGTTCCGTTGTAGATTCTTGAGATTCAGTCATAGGTGTTTCAGACATTGATTCAGTAGAAACAGTAGTTTCAGTTTGCTCAGTGCTAGATTCAGTGGCACCATTTGTCGTGATAATGGTTGATTCAGCTGTGGATTCTGTTATGTTTTCGGTACTTTTCATAGTTGTGGATTCCATGCCGGAAGTGATAGTAGTTCCTTCTGTAGATGACATTGAACTGGACTCAGTGCTTTCTTCTGTTTGTTGAGTTGTGCTTTGTATAGTACTAGTTGACTGTTCTGACGAAGACTCGGTTGTGGCTTCCATGTTAACAGTAGTACAATCTCTCACAGGATAAACAGATTCAACGTAATTGCATACGCTAATGCTAGGATCAAATATGGTGTTTGGTGGGCAGTTAAAATGATGTACGTTGAAACCATTGCCATTATCGACGCAGCGGTAGAACTTATCACATCGAATTGGATGCGGATAGAAACCTTCATCATTGCATACTATCGTGTTGTTTAGCTTTTGAGTCGTGCAATCTGATATATGTGACTCCGTAGATGAAGATGAATCTTCACTTGATTCGGAACTAGACTGTTCAGGCAAGAACTCGGATAAATTTTCCGTACTAGAGCTTTCAGGCATTTCTTCTGACTCTCCTGAAACTGGTTTTTCGCCGACGTTAGTGATTGTTGTTGACGAAGTTTCTGTTTTATCTCCTTCCGACGTGGACAATTCTGTAGTTGTCTCTGGAATACTGGCAACTGTAGTAGAAATTGGAACTGCGGATGATGAGATAGTCGTAGTAATTTGACTAGGAGCAGTAGTTGTAGAACTACTCGTGACAAGAGGTTCAGATATGGAAGTGCTAGATGGCGAGCCGTGATCGATCTCATTATTTTCTATTGAACACGAAGCTACTTGTTCAATATAGTTACATGTTTGTACGGATTGATCCCATGCTGTCCCTGGAGCACATTCAAACTCATATTTATGATACCCGGATTGATCATGTACACAGCGATAGAATTTTTTACAATTACTAGGATTTGATAAGAAACCTTCTTCAGTACATTCGTATTTTTCAGTTTGAGGCGAAGAAATAATGGACGATATAGAACTTGGGAAAGTAGTCGTTGCAGGTCTTATATCTGTAAATGTACTAGTACTGGGTGGCAAATATGAAACAGATTCGGGTGTAGAGCCATTTACAGACATTACGTCTGTAGTTGCAGTACTCGAAGGTGGTAAATAGGATATAGAAGTGGTTGTTTGAGGTACGGGAGGCAAATAGGAAATAGATTCGTCAACTTGTACTGTTGAAGATGGATATGTACTATTAACAGGTGGCAAATAAGAAACAGATGTAGTTTGAGACGGTACAATAGGTTTGCTCGTAGTGCTAACAGCTTGCTGAGTCGAAGACGAAATCTCCGGCTTTGAAGATCCTGTTGGAATAGTAGAACTTTCTGGAGATTGTATCGGCGGTAATTCACTCGTGTTTGGCCTATCAGCACTATCAACTTCATTTAACGATGTATCAGGTTTATTTGTATGTACATTACTTGTTTGGTTACATTGTGGTACGGCATAAATGTAATTGCAACTTTGAATAGATGAATCCCAAACAGTTTCAACACCGCATTGAAATTCGTATTTTGTAAAGGACGTACCATCATTGACGCATCGATAAAATTTGCGACAATCATTTGGATGAGCAAAAAAGCCTTCTTTTGTACAACGATCTGAAAAAAATTTTGTATTTTTTAAATTAGCAATTAACATTTATGTATGTTATGCTAGCAATTTTTTGAGTTATACTATACCTATTAGTGGTTGATTATCAGCAGAGTCCGGTAAACCTGAAGTATCAGAAGTTCCAAAAGAACATGGCGTGCTTGCAGAATCTGAAGAACCTGATCCCGGTTGTTCTGGTCCTCCTGGTCCATCTGGATATCCGGGATATCCAGATTGTCCCGGTTGTCCATGTTGACCCGGTTGTCCATCTGGATATCCGGATTGTCCCAGTTGTCCATCTGGATATCCGTGTCCTGGTTGTTTTGGTTGACTTGGTTGTCCTGATTGACCCGGTTGTCCATGGGGATATCCGGGTTGACCTGGTTGTCCTGGTTGACCCGGTTGTCTATGAGGATATCCGGATTGTCCTGGTTGGTTATCCAGATATCCGGATTGTCCCGGTTGTCCTGGTTTTCCAGGTTGACCTGGTTTCCCAAGTTGACCCGGATATCCGGATTGTCCTGGTTGTCCCGGTTGTTTATCTGGATATACAGGTTGTCCAGGTTGACCTGATTGTCCTGGTTGACCTGGTTGTTCTGGTTGGCCATCCAGATATCCGGATTGTCCCGGTTGTCCTGGTTGACCCGGTTGATCATCCAAATATCCGGGTTGTCCTGATTGATCCAATTGTCCCGGTTGTCCAGGTTGACCAAATTGATCCACATTGCCATTATTACCATTCCATTGACTACCATTATTGACATTGCCTTCATTATCCAAACTTTGTTTACAGTTTCTTTTTGCAACAGCCCAAGCATGATTGCACCCTTGAATCTCTGAGTCCCAAACAGTCCCTAAACCACATGTAAAATTATACTTTTTAAACTTTCCGTAACCTTTATCTACGCATCTATAAAATTTTCTGCAGTCACAAGTATCAGCTAGAAGTCCTTCTTGTGTACATTCAAGTTTGTTTTTACAGTTATTTTCTGATTGATCTATAGTTGGTCGACTTGTTAGCGGTGATTGTTCTGTTTCCGGTTTTCTAGTTGTCGTAATAACTTGGGTCATAATTGTAGGTTGTGATATAGTCACCGGAGACTGTGTCATGGTTTGTTGTGGTCGCTTGGTTGTTCTTACTGTTGTTGTCCGTATGGGGTCCTCTGGAGGACCATGTAGATTGGAATCAAGTTCATTCTCGGATCCGGCGCATTCAAACCGACCACTATCTCCCCGATGTGTACAAATATCTCCTTTATTTTTTGAGAATACGGTGCCTACTCCACATTCGAATCTAAAGCTTGTCAGTGGGCTGCCGTTGCCCCAATCCACGCATCTGTAGTAAACCCTGCAGTCATGCGGATCGGCATGATAACCTTCCTCTGTACACTTAAAGCGGATACTGCTTCGTTTGTACTGACTTTGATTATACTTGTAATAGCCTGTAATACAAATTAATACTTTTTTGCAACGCTTGTTGCGAAAGTTTGATTTTTGGTTGCTGTTTAGCGTGCGGAAAATGGTTTATTTCTCAACGATTCAATATATGTCTTACTTTACTACACTAGTGCAAGGAAAGCATTTTTAATATTTATTTTACCGCACTAGTGCGGTAATGAGTTACTATGGTTACACTTTACCGCACTAGTGCGGAAAAAATCATCTTTCTTCTCGATTGACATAACTCGTACTCGTGTGCATGCATCATAAGCCTTCGGCTCATGTGGCAACTTCACGCGCGATGTAATTTGTTATTTTCCGCACTTGCCATATGAGATACTATTTCAGTATTTTTTGTTCTCATTATACATTTTAAATATAATGAACACAAAATTAATTTGACAATAAAAGCAATAATAACCATAACATTTAAATAATGAAATAATAACCATAACAATTAAATGGAACAAAATAGAGAAGAAATTTTAAATCTGAAGGCATACACATTCTATATTTAATATAAATCTATAAAATAGTAATATATTATGGCGCAAAAGTAAAGAATTTACTTGCGTGCAAAATGATTGCAATAACATTTTTTTAATCATTTGCATCATTTTTTAATCATTTGCATCAAAAACTAATTAAAATTTATTCTACATTTTCTAATAAATTAGATAAATCGTATATTATTAATTGCATATTGTATCATTAATATAATAAAATTAAAATTCTCACCAGCCTCTGTCAGCTTAGTTATCATCAGCGTCGCTAAAACACTCAGGATCATTGAAGTTTTCCACATTTTTTAGATCCAATTTTATCTATAATTAAAAACAAGATAATCATAATAATCGCTATTCCGACATTAACATCATTAGCAATTATTTCCTAAAAATAAATATATGTATAATTAAACGTAATTGTTAATTTTTATACTTTGTATATCTTACAATGAATAGTCTAATAAAATCTTCACAAAAATAAAAAAATATGCCAAATACATAAAAAAATATTTTAACTGTTACATAATAAAAGTTTGATAAAATAAAAACTGATGTAAGATTAATTCAACTAACCCTAAGCATAGTAAATTATATGCTGCAATTTCCAAATACTAAATTAATTAAACTTTCTATAATTCTTAAAACATTTTTACATGATATGTAGTTTAAAAGAAAATTTTACTCAAATTCAAAGTTATATAAATGACTCTCAAACAGAAATAAGATATGAAAACTTGGCATGTCCGCATTGCATTTAAATATATTTAACAAACAAATATAAGACTATTGAAATAAAAGGGGTTTGAGCTGAAGCAGGGTATTAGTACTCGAAAATAAATTTATTTAGATTCAATTAACAAACGTTTCGATCTATATTTTTCAGTGTATTAAACTAAAAGTAAAAGTAAAATTCGTTTTAATTCGCAAGCTGACGTAATTACTATCTCTAAAATATTCCTAAATTAAACCGTTGACATATCGTAAACGCTATAAACTGTTAACAATTCGTAAACAATACATATAAATAATGAACTTAAATTATCTATAATTGATAGACTAAGAAGTTGTACGTCTTCCGAAAAAAAAACTTAGGCTGTTATTGTGATAAGATTATTAAAGTCAGTAAATTAGAAAACTGCCAAACAAATATAATTTTTAATAAAATAAAAAATCTTAAACATCATATAAAAATAAATGTTTAATCTATAAATTACAGTTTTATTAGCCTTATCTATTATAAATAACTTTTTGTTACGTACTTACGCTTATAAAATATAAAACCTTATAAAATATACATTACAAATATATAAATAAATTTTATTTACATAAATATAAATATTTAATTTTGCATGTATTAACATTTCTGTACATTTAGCAAATATATATATGCATTATTTATACCAATACAACTTGTGTATCATAGATACAGCTTCAATTTAAAAATTTTTAATTTTAATAATTTTTGTACTACATTTTGTACTGCTAATTTTAAATAATAATTCAATATTTCTAATAACTTGACTAGTTAATTAATGATTTCATATTTTATAAAACAATTAATGTATTCAAAAAAGGCCAACTTATCGAGCAATACGTGAGATGTTGTATCCAATTAAAATTTATTCCATATATATCTTAGACAATAAACAATATATTAAAAAATACAAAACAAAACCGGTCTTCTTCAGTATAACAATGTTAAGTACTTTATAATGCTTACAAAAATTAAATCATAATATTCTTAAAAATTACTGTTAGTTCGTTACTTCGAGTCAAGAATTTATAAGAAATTTATGCGTGTTACAAATTGTCATATTTAATTTACACAAGTATTCGCTGTGATGTGATCTTATGATGTTAGTCGGATCTCGTAAATTATTTCTTCGTTTTTAAGCGACAAATTCTTAATATCCATAGGCGCTGTGATTAACAAATAAATAACGATTAACGCATGTCTACTAATAGATAAAAGTCCTTACATAAATTTATTATGCTTACTTTGTGTCGCCTCTTCTCACAGTTTTAACACAGTTTTTTTAAAAAAATTGAAATTATTATAAATAGATAAAACCAACAGTCTAACAAGACACCTCATTTTGAACTATATTTAATCGCAAATTATGTGTGTTTATATAATATTGGATAGATGTGCCTAAACTGTTGATGTCCTATTTGTCTTATTATTATTTTATTTTTGCTAGTTTGTCTAAAATATCATAATAGGACTCGCTAAGAAGCTCAGTGTCTTTATTTAAATTTAATCCATTTTTTTGTTCTTTAATGTGTAACATCTCTGAGATGAGTCTTTTATGATAATTAATTTCTTTATCCATAATCAATACATTATCCCAATTGAATGTATGGTGTTCTTCTTTAATATGTTCAGAAATTACCGAGTGTCTCATCGAATCCAACTTGATATTATTTTTGTATTCTTTCAATCTCGTCTGTAATTGTCTCTTCGTTTGGCCCACATAAGATGCATTACAATTATTGCAATTAATCTTGTAAACTACATTGGAATTACAAGGATGTTTAATTTTATCTTTTTGTGTTTTAATAATTTTATCAAGTTTATTAAGGCATCTATATCCTACTAAAAATTCTGTATTTTTTATCGAGGAGACAATCATTTCAGAGACCCTATTTATATATGGAATAACAAATAGTTTTTTGTTTCTAATTCTTTTATTGTATTTTCTGTTCTTTCTATGTTTGTTTGTCTTTCCAATGCTTTTTTTAGCAATGAGGTATCCTATTCGATGATTGATTTTGTTAAAAATAAGATCCAGGGGGTAACCGTTGCTTATAAGTATATTAATAACTACCTCTAAGTTTTTATTAAAAAATTGTGGGTGTGATAATAGCAAACATCTATCTACTAAGTTATAAATTATTTCAATTTTGTGACATTGTGAATGATTAGAAAAAAATGATAGAGTTCTTTCTGAGAAGGTTTCTTTTTGGTACTAATCTATATATATATATATATTATATTGTTCATAATTTTTATTGATAAGACTAAGAAATTTAAGCTGCGGTTAACCTCCTGTTCTACTGTAAATTTTAGTCTATAATGATAATTATTAAAATTACTGACTATCCGACTTGTATTGGTCGTAGAAGTGGTCAGTATTATATCGTCTATGTAACGTAAAACGTGCATTTTAAATTTAACAATTTACCAAGTGTCGGTAAAAACCGTGTCCTCTAGATCCTGCATGACCAAATCAGTTATAATTGATGATAATGAAGATAAAATGTATTTTTTAATATATTGTTTATTGTCTAAGATATATATGGAATAAATTTTAATTGGATACAACATCTCACGTATTGCTCGATAAGTTGGCCTTTTTTGAATACATTAGTTGTTTTATACAATACACAAGCGAATAGGAATTTTAATTGATATTTCATATTTTATTTTTTTTATTTTTTAGAGGATTGAATTAATTTTAAAAATCAAATTTTTCTTAATAAAATTAAAATGCATTTTAATTTTATTTATACTATTTTAAACTACAAATCCTTAGAAACTGAAATATACTCTTAAGTACTTGGCTAATTGTTGATTTCATATTTTTGATTTAGTTTGTTGGAAGTAGGGTAAAGCTGGGCTAGTTGAACAACTTTTTTTTGTAGTTTTATAAAAATTTATCTATTTATAATATGATTATAAATATAGTACTAAATGAGAGATTCTACATTCAGGTTCTTAATTATATTCATGCAAAAATTTTAAATATACATCGAAAACAAAAAAATAAATTTCAAATAAAGATTGTCAGAGTGACCCATTGTTCCCCACTAGCGGGGTAGGTTGAGCTCGCTAACGTGTGAGATATATTGGGCAAAGAGGTGAACAACAGAAAATATTCAAAATGAATGATGAAACATTACTGAATTTTAATAAGGTTAACAGGGTGTTCCAAAATTAATAACAAATTTTTTAATGGCAGATTTCTGGGATCATTTAAAGACGATTTTTCCTCGGTGAAAATGTCGAGAGAGGCTATCATTTTTTGCATGTTTTCAATTTTTGCCATTGTGTACCTTCATAATTAAGGGGATGCTGGAGTGACGACCGAACTCCGACGGATGGTTTGAGAAATCTTTTGTTTTTTTTCCTTTTTTATCGACAAAATATGAGAGTAGATAAACTATAAATATATTTATTAGCTATACGGATTGTTTTTTACCTGAAATTAGAATGCTTCGCACTTTGTTAATATTAATACTTTAATTTGTACAGGAAAAAGATTTATCAATCTGTATAGTTTCATATTTCTTGATTACGGAATTATGAATTTTTATTCAGTAATCAAGAAATTAATAAAATGCGGAGCGTTCTAATTTCGCGTAAGAAATCCGTATAGCCAATAAATAGATTTATAGTTTATCTAACCTCATATTTTGTCGATAAAAAAGGAAAAAAACAAAAAATTTCTCAAATTATCCGTCGGAGTTTGGTCATCACTCCAGCATCCCCTTCAACCTTAAATTAAAATTTTATTAAAATAAACTCTACATGAAATTAATAAAAGAATGTGATTTTGTTAATATTGTATCCACAAAGCTTAGTTTGCAAAAAACCTCTTATTTTTAATCGCTTATAACTCGAAAATTATTGATGTCTCGACACTTTCGTTGAGAAAAAATCGTCTCCAAATAATCCCAGGAATCTGCCATTAAAAGGTTTGCTATAGGACACCTTGTATAAAACATTGTCAAATTTGGCAGTTTCACATTTTTTCAAATCAATGAAATATAATATTATCACATAACACAATAAAATATAATATTATCAAAACAAAAAATAAAACAATTGTTTAATTTAAAATAAAAATCTATCTGTTAGTTTTTTGTTTTTATTTACGCATTCTAAATTAAATAAATAACAGAAAAATTAACATTTTGTATAAAGCGTCTAGTATTTGGGTAAATTGGATCACTTGTCTCAATTAACCCCATCTACATGCTTTTCAAAATATGTCCTTATAACTTAAAAACTATTTAAAAATATATAATTTGAATAATAGCATTAGAAAATATAATAATAACAAATATTAAAAATACTTATTTCAATTTTATTCGAGTTATTGTTTTTTTGTTAGGACCAAATATAAACTCAAATAAAAATGTTACTTTGAGTACCTAAAAATGAATAAAGCGTGTGTGCATCTACCTTACGAAACTTGTTGCAACTTAACAATTTGCGAAGAGACATCTTACATTATGTTTTAAAAGAAAACTTTTTTAAATTATTTTTAAGAATAAATATTTTTTTTAAATGTTAACACTTTTTTTCTTATTACATTATTCCTCGATATTTTTAATAATCATTTTATTCACTTTTCTTCTTGTTGCATTTATTCTTTAAGTGTACATAGTGTCAGAAAAATTATATTTTATTTAGTAAATTTTTTGTCAACTTTTTAATGAATAACGAGCAACAGTTAAAAAACTCTAGAATATTATTCAAAACAGTGACCTTAACAACACGTCAAAGTCATTGATTTGTGAAGAGGCTGATCTTAAATAAATATTTACCCTTTAATAATGTCACGGCCCCTGAATATAGGCAGAAATGTTGACAAGTTAAAAATATCATATATATATATATATATATATATATATATATACATATATGTAAATTTAGAAGAAATATTTATTTGTGCCGCGTTCAAATTATCGATAAAAAAACCTTAGACATCGAAGTATGTAGATTATATATTAGTCATTGTGTGTGTGATTTTGCCATTTCAAGGAACGATTATCAACTTCTGCTTAATCATCTGATTTACTTGATAATGAAATACCATTTTATTACCCATTGAAACTTATATCAAAGGGTGTTATCGCATACACTTTATCTTTTAGCTATCCGCAACGCTTTAATTACGTGGAATGTGCTGCTGTTTATCGAGATGTCATCTACAAGCAAAGGTCCCCAGAGTCGAAGAACTAAAAGATTTGTGCAACTGATAATATAAATACTGGTAGCTATAAAGCGCTCTAAGCAATGAACTTATTATAATTTGCCATTATAACAGATTTTTATTAAATGGAATATTTTTAATATTTTAGTAAGTAGTTTTATTACGGTTAATAAAATAAAATAAATAAATTTTATTACATTACACTAACATATATATGTATATAGGTATGTATAACAACATGCTTTATATATTAATAATTTAAAACATCTGTTATATGTATATGATATCAATGTAATATTTTATTAATAATTTATTAAATTGATTAACAATCTACTTAAAATTACTGTTAGATAGAAGTAATAAATTTTTCTACATTTTTTAATATGTGTCAATTGAAATTATTTCTTACGTTGAATATAAAACACACATATTTTGTAGCACGATTTTCTAGGCTCTTTTAATTCTGCTCTAAACACTAATCATATGGAGTTATTTCACATGATTGTTGCTTTCGATGATGAGATCTATTTACGCAATTATACACAAAAAGATACAGAAGAGGCTCTTTTGCACGATAAACATCGATATTAATATAAATGCAAAAATAAATTAATAATAGATTGGAAAAACAAATTTTGATAGAATTTTAATAAACTTAATTTTTTTATGCAGCATTTGTTCGTAAAGGTTAAATATACTTTTTAAATAAGTTAAACAAACAAATGATTTAATTTAAAAAATAGTTTTTATCTGCCCTCCCTTCTTTCCCTTCTTCTCTCTTTTTATCTACTTATCTATCTACCTATCTATTTATATCTATCTTATTTCTGTAAAGATGACTTGCGCTGTTTTTGATAAAAAGAACTACATATTTTTAACGAAAAACGTAATCTAACACGCAACACAATATAATAATCTTTCTAATATAATACAATATCTTAGTTTATTTTTATTATCATATTACATTTATATTAATCTTCAGAATTGATCACCCTTATGCGCGCAAAGGATATGTTAATGTTACACGTATAGAGCTATGAAATATCACGAAACATTTCTTACACACGACGTATATGGTAAAGCGTATAATGAAGGAGTCGTCCGGAGCGGCCCACTACTATCAAGTGTAAACGGATATTCTAAACTGTGTGTATATACATAAATGCCGGACGAAGATTCGAAGATGCGCGCAAATAATGAGCGGGCTGTTAAGGGAGTTAACATGACTTATTTATAAACCGATTCAGACAGGTCTACCACCTGCCGTCGGCGCCGCTGCTGCTACTTCGGGGAATAAAGCAAACGAACAGCAACCGCAGCAGCAGCCTCAAACGTATTCCAAGGACAGCGTGCCCATCGTATCTTGCGGTTTGTCGTGCAATTAACTCGCCCTCCGTCGACGGATATCTCGCGACTAGCAAAAATCGACATCGCTGAATTAACCAGCCTCTCTTCTCCCATTTTCTCGAACCGGTGACGGGGGAGAATGATATTACGCATGTATCTTTTACGATTCCCAGCATTTACGTATCAACTTAAAAATATTGGAGAGAATGTTATTTCTCCTCAATTTAATGGGTGTGTTCAATAGATTTTTTATCGAGAAAAAAATGTTACAAACTTTACGACGCATTAGGATCAATAATTTTCGAAATATCGATACTTCAAAATCTTTATTTTTTTTAATATATTAAAATTTTTAAATTTTTTGCAAGAGATCAATTTCATAGATATTTTTTATACAATTTTTTAATGTAACAAATCTAATCTTTTAATTTAATTGAAAATCAATTTGAATTAGAGTAGAATTTTTTCACGATGATGCAAAAGAAAGGAATTTTGCCCCTTTTCACTCACACTGTATAATATATTATAATATACGCTTTATAATACACATATACACGCATACTAATAATAAATTTTTTTATCAAATATATTTTTTCTTAATGCATATATCGGGAGTTCAAAATAAAGCGTAACAAAATTTTATCTCCAAAAATATTGTTTCTAAAAAAATATTTTAAATAAAAGTTGCAGTATTTCAAAAGAGACATAAATTAATGTATGTCATAGGAATCTTTGTAAGTGGCGATTTTTAAGATAATTTCAAGATCAATTTGATGATTTTAAATAGAAATAGCCTAAATGTTTTATGTAAATAGATTCCTTGTAACATTTTGCATAAAAGAACATATAAAGATAAAATAAAAATTAAACAGCTTACAAAATATTTTACATATTAAACATTTTCAAAATATAAAATATCTCGTAAAATATTTAATTTTCGATAATCTTACCATTACACCTTTATGTAGAATAATTAAACGAATCAAGTGATCAACTAAAGAAAATACATAGTTGTTTTTAAGAAAAAATATGTTGCAAATTGTATATTTTTTTCCAAAAATAACTATGCGTTTTTTTTTACACCAATTGATTTGTCTAAATTATTTTATGTATAAAAGTATTAAAATAAGTTAATCAAAAACTAAATATTTTACAAGATATTTTATATAAAAATTTGTCAGATAAAGATATTAAGTATCTTGTAAACCATTCAATTTTTGACTATTTTACTCTTAATAATTTTTAATAATTATTTTATACAGAATGATAAAGGAATCAATTTACATAAAACACTTAGGATAATTCCATTAAAAAAATCAAGTTAACTTTGAAATAATCTTAAAAACCGTCATTTATAAGCATTCCTATAATATTAATTTACATCTCCTTTGAAATATTGCAACTTTTATTTTAAATATTTTTATTGGAAACAATATTTTTGAAGATAAAATTTTATAACACTTTATTTTGAACACCCAGTGTAATATATAAGCTATCAATTGTTATGGTGAATTATTATTATTGCAACTTTTAAAAAATCGATATTTAAAAAATTATGAATCATAGAGCATTTTAGCTTACAGAATTCTATTTTTGAAAAAAGTCCTATAAAAATGATGTAACTCAAATTAAAGAGTTGCAAAAATAACAATTTTACCAACATATTTATTTAATTTTTCTGCGTGCATTTATATGTCGTTACATGTTTATAGAGATTATTACGCAAAATAATGTAAAACTTACATTTATAAAAATTACAACATATTTTACGTATATAAATAAATATATTAATAGAGAAAAAATATTCTATGTTATTAAATTAATAGAAAAAAAGTTTGATTTACGATAATTAAAATATTATTAAGATAATTAATTGTAAGTTTTGCGTTTAAAACAAAATTTAAAATATTTAATTAGGCTGAAAAAGTTACATCTTTGAATTACGAAATGTGGATATCTACGCGATTACGCAAGATATATTTTTTAAAGCAATGTTTGGTTGGGATAACTGTACTCGCGAAACGAAGCTAATGGCCTCAAATCAAAAGCGATAATTATTGGAATCCTCGGCACGGTGATGCTTGTCGATCTCACGGAACACGTTTGAAATTGGAATTTATTGGAATTTAATCTTGTCGCCAAATATTGATCCGATAACAGTATAAGAGTAAAAAATTAGCAGAGAATAAAAGTTTATATTTCTCGATTCTCAACTTTGTAGCATCTGACTATGTTTTCTGAAGTTATCTAAAAGAGCGGGTTTATCATTATATTATATAACAATATTATTCGTTGATGTTATATAACATCAATATAATAATATATATTGTATATTAATTTTCTAAATATTATTAAATTAAAATATTTATACAATATATAATTTACAATAAACGCTTGAAAAATACTTTTTACAAATAAAACATGTTATTATAATAATTGTTTACCTACATTACTCTATCCAATATGTTTAAATAATAAAAAATATAAATTATAGAATATAATTACAGAAAATACAAATTGCAGAAAATTTAAATTACAGAAAATATAAATTATAGAATATACCATTACAGAACTTACTTTACTTTCAAAATATATATATATATATTTTTTATTTCTTTAATAATTACCTTTAGCATATTTTTTCCTCTTATTGATTGTAGATTTTTAATAAACAAAAACTGAATTGTTTTTGTAATTATAACAATAATATTATCGATTTTTTTTGAAAATAGACTTATATAATACTTTCAAAATAAACCAACTTTTTTACTCAATTCTTATCTAAAAGAGCAGGTTGATGTTGATTAGTTCAAAATACACTTTGAATGAATTAAAACATAACATCACTGATAAAATAAACAATCTATTATCTGAAAGTTTAAATAAAGTAATGAAACTGAGAGAATGATTTTTGAAGCAATCTGTCAAAGTTTATTACACTCGATCTAAATCATCCTGTATATATACAGAGTAAATCACTTAACTTGATGACCTTACATAAAATACTTGCTATATAAAAAAATTGTTACACAAAAGTTACATAATATCAAGATAAAAGGCATATAGTAATTGTTTATACATAAGTTACATATCGAGAGAAACATATAATACAATAATCTTTGCTTAAAGAAAAAATATATAACTGCTAACAAATTAATTTGTTAGCTATTATTGTTTTATTTTCATTATTATTACATTTATCGAAGCCTTTGATTATATATTATATAATTGGTTTTATAAATTACAATACTCTTTTTTTAAAATAACTATGTACTTTCTTCACACCAATTGATTTCTCTCATTTTGTGCATAAAAGTATTGATATTATCGAAATGTCATCAAAAAATGAATTGTGTAATTCATATAAAATAATATCAAATTAAAATATAAAATATCTTGTAAACTATTTATTTTTAGCTATCCTATTTCTAATAAATTTTACATCAATTATTGTAAGGGATCGATTTATATAAAAAAATTTAGGGCAATTCTATTTAAAAAAATTAGATTAACCTCTAAATGATCCTGAAAAATACTATTCAATTCTAGATCACCATATTATATCTTTCTTGAAATCTTACAATTTTTACTTGATACATTCTTCCTACAATTCCATAATTTCCAAATATTTATCTATTAAGATTAAAATGGAGTATCATGTACATGTATAAACACTCTATGTGTATGCTTGTCATTTGTAGAATTTAAGCATTTAAATGATACAAATAAATCCTGAAATAAATCCTCAATGTATGTAGGCGCTTATTTAATCAAAAAATAAAGACTATTTAAGGTACAGATGCAAAATGTCCAAATGGAGATACGTTACACCCTGATAAAAAAAGGGTAACATTTCAGAGTTCATGCGACGCAACTCTCAGTACAGTGAACTTGAGTTGTTATGATGGTATACATACAACCCAAGTATGGCATAAGTGCAACCTTGCCGTTGAAAGTAGCAAGGTCGTTTCTTCTCCCGCCAACAACAACTTGCTCTCTCTGCTAATGCGCGCAATGGCGTAGAAATGATGGGAAGTCTTACGCACAATATATGCGTAATAACTTGCATAATTATTAAATGGAAGAAGCGTTGACTTCGACCGACCAATTTGTTTAATATATAATAATGTAATTTACAATTAGTAGCTACATAATTTTTCTTAAAAACGACTATTTGTTCTCTTTATCAATCGATTTCTCTTATTATTTTATGCATAAAAGAATTAAGTAAGATCATCGGAAAATGAATATTTTTTACAAGAGAGAGAGAGAGAGAGAGAGAGAGAGAGAGAGAGAGAGAGAGAGAGAGAGAGAGAAAGATATTTCATAATTTACATTGTCACAATAAAGTATAAAATATTTCATAAACTATTCCTTTTTTTCCATCCTATCCTTATAATTTTTTATGGAGAATATTGTTTAGAATTAATTTATAAAAAAATATGATGATTGCATTTAAGAAATTAAAGATAATTTTTACATGACCTTCAAACTAGTCAAGGTCAAATCATTTTATGTCTCCCTTGAAATCATACAACTTTTATTTGAAACATTTTTCAATGAAATTATTAGTTTGCGATAACGCACTGTAAGCTTTAAAATCTCTGTATGTGTATGTATGTGTATATATATTTGTACATATTTAACGTTTTGAAAAAATATAAATTTTTAGATTAAACACGTATCAGTAAAATAGTACACTTGGTTTTACGCAGGTAATTTGCTAGGTAATTTTAACCAAAATTTTTATATTTTCTGTTATCTTGTCGTAGATGTAAGATGAGACATAAATTTCGCCAGACGTTATAAAAGTGCGCAATGACATTTGCCAGTAATACCGTGTGGATTTCTTCGTGGCTAATAGTCAACTCCACATAGCGATGCATCGCAATTAAAGGGATACCTGTAAATTGCATTCGCGCGAGTCGTTCTTCTCCTTTTCTCGGCTTCCCCTCTCTTTTATTTTACTTGTACGCGTCTTTTCTTACTCTTCCCTTCATTTACTACCATAATAATAATGTAGATTTCCCGTAATCCATCATTGACACGAGCTCCGCGCGCATAGGGTTCAAGGCTCTTTCTTTGTGGAATGTGGATGTACAAGCGCTGTGCATATATTTCTGAGAAAATGAGAAAGCCGCAGAGTGTGAGTTAGCATTGACGTAAATAGAGTATAATCATAAGAAGTGATGAATCAATGATGAGAATTGGCATGTTCATAACAAGATACCTTGTTTGGCGCGATTAATGACAACATTGAAGTATATTGATATGATGTGCGTGTGGCGTAAAATTTCTAACACCTTGACAGATTTATAGATAATATTACACTTTATACTTGGAAATACCTGTCTGGTTTTTATTTTTACCTCGTAATTTATAGGAATTAATTACTAAATTCGCATAATACACGTAATTTGATATAATAATAAATTCAACAATAACAATATATATGTAGCAAAATTTTACCAAATAATTTTCGCTGTACAAAAAGGATATACGTAAAAAGTATATATAGTTGTTGCAAGTCAATTTCGAATTTTTCCTTACTCGGCAGCCTCGGTTTACCTTGGAATGTCTTGACCATTTAAAGCTGGATTCCCATAAATCTTGTTCGTTAAAAAAATTAATAACGGAAATGTTTCTTGCATAGATAAGCAAAAAGATAAAATTTGCTCATTTTCTTTATAAGTGCATTTTTTTACTTTTTTTATAAATATTATTCTTTATAAAATTTAGTTCTTTTCCAATATTGGATAATTTATTACTACAAAAAACTTACATAATGTGGAAGCTTTTTATATTGCACTAATGTAATGGTATAACAATTAATTGTTTATTTTTATATGCGTGCGGATTCCACACTCCGGAAATTGATTACGAAAGTTATGTATTGATCGACAGAATATTGCACAAACAAAATTATCCTTTATTATCATTAAGAAGAATCGAAAGATGCATGTTTATGTAATCTGCATATTAAAACGCTTTTGCTACAGCAAATTCTATATTTTGCAATTTCCTACAATTTTCCTATTAATTTAATCATTCTCTTGTAGAAGAAAACATTATATATCCTGTTATATTACTTTTTTTATTTTGATTATTACTTGAGTATACTTGATATTTCACGATAAACATTTATTTTACACTTGATAATTAAGCCGTTTATTTTGCAAGTGATATATGTCCACTTTTAAGGTTTCTCGAGATTTTTGTTTCCTTTATAAGTCAAAACTTAATTTCAATTTGTAATCATAGCAATTCTCTTTTGTAGAAGAAACATATTATCCAAGTTAAACGTATTAAACATATTAACAAGTATTATTTTTTATTTTAATTATTATTTAATTATTAATAAGCATATTTGTAAGTTATTTAATTATTTGATATTTTATGATAAACATTTGTATTACATTTGATAAATGAGCCCTTTCTTTTGAAAGTGATATATGTCCACTTTTTCTTGAGATTTCTTTTATAAATCAAAACTTAACTTCAATTTATAACTATGGCAGCAGTATTATCAATTCTCTCGAAAATAAACTTACCCAACCACTTTTAATGTGCAGTTTTACGGAGCAATTGTCAAGTAACGGTTACGTCATTATACAATTGCGTCAGAATTAAATCTGCATCTAGGTTTCGGGTCGATAAAGACCCGGCGCACGTGAAGCGTTTCCTTTATGGCGCATCAGGCCAAAAATTAATTTCGGGTCTTGTCTCGGTTGAGACCTCTCTTTACCATGTACAGCGATTGCAAGATACCATGCACGGGCCTGTACATAATGCATTACTTGGGTTGCTACTTGTTGGCCGATCAGTTTCAATGCCAAGATCGATCAACCGGCTTGAACTCGAGCATCGCATGCGAATTGCGGAATGTCGATCCAAATACAGCGGTTCGGATTCGTGACGCGAATTCGTAATCGGACGGACGAATATTTCGGCGACGATCATTTACATTGTGCGGGCATGTTGCGAGTATTGTATATATTTCATTTGTGACCGGGTGAAACAGTTATGCGATGACTAATGTCACAATATGTAATGATTACATACACGCACGCTCGTCAATCAATTCGAAAGGTACTTTAAAGTACCGGCACGACGCGCTGTTTTATTTTGCTAATTGACATTAAATTTTAAATGACATTAAAATCTACTTGCAGCTAACGCGAGGGCTTATTTTTAAACACGATTGTTATACAGGGTATGACTGAACAAATTTATACGGAACACACCATTAAATTCTCTGGCCAATTTAGAGACGATTTTTTCTCAGTAAAAATGTCGGAATACCAATAATTTTCGAACGATCAATTATTGAAAAAGAAGAGCTTTTTACAAACTACACTTTGTAGAGTTAAAAGATTAACAAAATTCAGGGATGTGCATTATTTGAAATACATGTATTTAAACTGGAAATGTAAAATGTAAAATGCCTATTTTGCATTTTGCATTTAAAATATGTTTTCAAAAACTATCTTGTATTTACATTTAAATCGTTTCCATAATCTATTTTTTATTTCAAATGCACTTTTCTCGTAAACTAAAAATTAATAGAGATATCAATAATATGTATATATATATATAATAATCAAAATTTTATAAAAAAATCATTAAGTAAATGTGTAGACAATAAACATTCTTTTTGTAATTCCACATGTATATATATTTGTGACTTTTTGTTTTTGTATTAAAAAAATTGTTTTATATTAAAAAGATATAAAGTTTATAAAAGTTTAAAGAGTTTATAAAACAAAGTTTATAAAGAAAGCTTATAAAATTAATAAAAATTATAAAAATTTAATAAAAAAATAAAAATTAAAAAAATAAGTAATAATTATAAAACGTAAATAATAAAAAATAAGAATTTAAGTATATATTTAGAGAAACCATTTTTATTTCAATCATTTTAAAAATGCTTATCCATTTCGTATTTTAAATAGATGTATTACATTTTTTAGTTAATTTCAGATAGAGTTTACTTTAATAGAATTTTAATTTAAGGCTTAAAAAGTTAATTATAAAAAGATACAAGATAACAGAAATTGGAAATATGCAAAAAAATGATAATTTTCACATTTTCGCTGAGGAAAATTGTTTCCAAATTGGTTACAGAATCTGATGGTGTGCTCCATATATGTTTTTACAATTACACCATATATATTTGCTCTTTATATTTTATTATTGTAACAAGTCTCGCAAATATTATTAACGATTGTTAACATTATTCGTTTGATCAAATTGTTAGATATATTGTTAATTTTTAACAATGTAAACTATATTTTGCTTTAAAGAATGATATCTCACGCATGTATGTTATACAAGGTTATCTTATTTAAATATCTTGAAAGAATCTTAGAAAAAATGTTTCGTACAAAAGTTTTATAACTTCGAGAGGCATAAGATAGTGCCACTAATTTCATTTTAAATGGCGTTTTTCAAGGTCATTTAGAAATTAATTTAAGTTTTTCATTAGAATCACTTAATTTTTTTATATAAATCGATTTTTTATAATATTTGACATAAAAAATTATAAGGCTATAATGCCCAAAAAATGAATAGTTTATGAGATATAATTTATACTTTTTTTTAATATAATTTTATATAAACTATAAAATATTTTGTAAAATATTCATTTTTTGATAATTTATCTCAATTTATGTACAAAAAAATAAAAGAAATCAATTAGTGTAAAAAAAATACATTTGTATTTTAAGGTAGAAAAATGTAATTTGAAATCAACAACTATAAATATATTTCCGCAGTAATAACTCTTGATTATTCAACAAATTAATCACATCTTTCGCTCATAAAAGTTTATTATAATCTGAAACTCGCAACCAAAAAACGTCCATAATTATAAGAAATGTGACTCAATCGACAAAAGACCCAAATTCATTTCGTTTATATTCGCGCATACATATAGAGAAGAAAAATACATGTTAACTTACATTCCGGGATGCATTCGGCAAAAATCTCTTCGTTGCAGCCCCGTCACATCCCGCGGTCTCTTCCGTTTCCTGAAACTATTTCGGATCCCTGGAAATCGTGGTCCACGGAAACTCGCGTGTGTAATAATTTCACGCGTGGGGAAGTAAAAGCGACCCGGCGACCAAGTGTCGTGTAACCTTTCTGTGCGCGACTATTCTTGAAAATCGGTTGCCGATCGTGGCACGTTCCCGAGAAGGAGTAAGTCCTGAGGACGCGGATGGCTCCTACTTATAAAGACTTGGTTCTCCAATTGGCTCGCCGGTGTGCGTGGAGCACCAACATGCGTATGTACAAGAAGAAGGAATAGTGGTGTGGAAGGGGGGAGGGGAGAGACAACACACAAACCGTGATCGTTACACGTTTGATGTTACACATTACATCAAAGATCGATATCGTCGTCGTTCAGGAATTTGCGGTTCTTTTTTCATCAGAAAACACGACAAGCTTGTGAGATTTTTCGTTAATTATCATAAAGAGATTAGCAAGACGATAAATGTTTCATAGAAAAGATATAATATGTGGATAATTGCATTTTGCATTTTTTTCCAGCAAAATACTAAACGCAATGTGTAAATTCTTTTACGTCTATCTCATCATCGTTTTTCGTGCTTAAATTTCAAAAATTATTTTATTACTGAAATTATTTTATTGTAATATTACCCGTTAAAAGCAAATTCCTGGAATTATTTGAAGACGAATTTTCCTCAGCGAAAATGTCGAAGTCATCATTCTTCACATATTATACGATTTCTGTTATGTTGTATCTTTTTCTAACTAAGCCTTAAATTAAAATTTTATTAAAGTAAATTCTACCTGAAATTAACTGAAGAATGTAATGCATAATACATCCATTTAGGAAATAGAAAAAATAGGTATTTTTAAAATAATTTTTGAAATAAAAATAGTTTTTTCATATATATTTAAATTCTTATTTTTTATTTCTTGCGTTTTATAATTATTACTTATTTATTAAAATTTTTATTTCTTTATTAAATGTTTATAAACTTTTTTTTAAACTCTAAATATTTATAAACTTTATATATTTTTAATATAAAAAAACTTTTTTAATACAAACAAAAACAAAAAATTACATAAATATATATTTGCATGTGGAATTAAAAAAAATTTATTATTGTTTACAGACATTTATTTAAAGATTTCTTTAATAACATTGTGATTGTTATGCACACATATTACATTACTATCTCAATTAATTTTTAATTTGCAAGAAAAAAAATGCATTTGAAATAAAAAATGGATAATAAAGAATGTAAATGTAAAATAGTTCTTGAAAACATGTACGTATTTTAAATGTAAAATACAAATTAGACATTTTACATTTTACATTTCTATATTAAATGCATCTATTTCAAATAATGCACATTCGTGGTTATAAGGAACATTAAAACAAGCCAAATTTGCCAATAAACCCATATGTCTATGCAAACGAACCGTTTTGGCACTATAATAATTTTTAAAGTGAGGAATATGTATTTGTACAGCAACTATTCGTAAGAACAGCAATTTTTCATAAGAAAATTTGTTCATTTTGAAAAACAGATTTTGACTAAAAAGTAATGAATTGAATATAATGCTAAATGAATATACTAAAGATATGATACTAAGCTTATTGTTAGTCAAACACTGTGTGTGTCTTATGTCAAATAATATTAAACAATGTCAAACAATGTCTTGGTCTTTGATTGTCTAGTATCAAAATGACTAATTTGCGGACACGAGTTTATTGACAAAATTGGCTTGTTTTAATGTTTTTTATAATCACATAAAATCTAATTTTGTCTAATTTTGAGATATTTTGTATATATATATATATATATATATATATATATATATATATTTGTTACATATATATGTATATACATATACATACATAAATACACACACACACACACACACACACGTACATACAAGGTTTGTCCGGAAAGTAATGCGTCGCATTTTTTTAAAAAAGAATTTATTGATCGCATAGGTAAAACAACTTAAAATTGTTCGAAGTATGACCCTTCTGCGTCAATACATTTTTGCCAACGCGATTTCCATGCGTCATAAGATTTCTGGAACTCCTTGACTGGGATGCTGTTCAGGGAGGCCGTCGAAGTAGCTTGTACGTTGTCAACCGACTCGAGCTGTTGTCCTTTGAGCTCCCTTTTCAGCCGAGGAAATAAAAAAAAGTCCGCCGGGGCCAAACTTTCTTGAGCATTTCAAAAGTTTCCAGCGGCGTCTTGTCCAGCTTCACGCAAAACTTTATCGCATAGCGTTGCTCTATCGTTCTCTCCATCACAAGTTCGACGCGACCACTAAGCAGAGGTTCACAGAATAAGCCGTCCTAACCCTCCAAGCGCATGGAAACAATTGAGCGACCTACCGTTGGAAAGCTAAGGGTACCCCCCTTCCTCCCCAACCGGTCCCATCGCTCTGCGATGTATAGTCGCGTCACAAAAAAATGCGACGCATTACTTTCCGGACAAATATATATATATATAGTACCGGTCAAAATTATATTACATTTTGATTTTTTCAGCATAACTTGTTTTAAAGTGCATGGATATACATACATATATATATATATATATATATATATATATATATATATATACGTATATATATATATATATATATATATAGCTTCTACTGTAATTTAATGTTTACAGAAAGAAAGAGAGAAAGAAAATATCATTATATATATAATGATATTTTCTTTCCCTCTTTCTTTCTGTAAACATTAAATTACAGTAGAAACTGGTTTCGTTACTTGGTGCATGCGATATCATGGCGACATCGATAGAAATATAATGAATTAATCGCGTCGTCTGGACTGTCGCGGTATGCCGCTCTCTGAAAAAGAAAAACGGATACGGAAAGTAAAGCGAAGACATAACCCTAGTCGAGAGATGGAAAGCAAAAGCCGACCGTTGCAACATTCAGGATCAAGTTATGTATACCGAGTCGCGATTTTTTCTGCGCCTCTCGGCCTTGATCAGCACCAGAGATACATCTTCCATACATTCTGCGCATATACAATTTTTTTCACGCGGCGCCGATATGATTTTCCCTGCCGGATCACAGGCCTCGGAACAGGTTCCGCTATTTATATCGTTGGTAATGATCGAATCTGATCAGAGATAATCAGAGATAAAAAAAAGATCAATGAATTATCAACAAGTCGAGTACGCTTTTGATGCTTTAGATCGAGTTGATGAATGAAAGAGACGTTGCCTCGGGACTCAAAAGTTTGCCTTTTCACACTCATTAATGCTAACAAAAAATTAATTATCATAAAAAGTAAAATTTGTCGATATAAAAGTGACTTGCACGATAAAGCAAATGAATTATTCGATTTTGCATCTCATCTAACAATAAGTATAACTGTAATAAGAAAAAATGAAAAAAAGAAAAATAAAAGAACAACAGATTATATAAATTAGGTTAGATTAGGTCTAAAGTCTTTCCAACATATTTACAAAATTATATGGAAAAGAAAGTTTTACCATAGATTATTACCCAAATTAATATTACGCTGTTTGTATAAATTACCATCCCAGATAGCTATAGTAATTATTATGACATCATTTTGATGTCAATCTGGGATATCTACGATACACGTATGTTTTCAGGGTCAATCGTTAACTAAATTGGAAATGACATCGATGAGACGGTCACTGCTCCGGCACTAGTTCGATGAACCTGGCGCAAACAGGATGCTGCAAAAAATTAAGTAAGTACATTAACATAATCATTATATAATCAATTAATGTAACTATAAGCATGACAAACGAGAATATAGAAAGGGAGATAATGATGAAGATGATGCTCAACTGTCTGCAAGATTCGAGATCGTGATTTTATTTTCATCAACGATATTATCATAAATTGTTCCATATTACTTCCAAATATATAGAAATTTCGCAAGAAAAACGTTAAATAAAACAGTATAATATATATCTGAGAACAAAGAGAGAAGCTAACTAGTCTATGTCAGCAATTAATATAATATAATAATTAATATATAATATAATTAAATATAATTAATACTATATATAATTGTATAATTAAGATGATATCTTAATAAATAAAGATATATTTTGTTAAACTATTCTCGATAGTGTTTTTGACTTTAAATTGTGTTCAAATAATAAAATATTCGAATATTACAAAAATCAATCTATTCATTGATTTTATGTACATTGTCCGAATATTTATGATCTCTTAAAATAATGATATCTCTTAAAATATTCTGTGGAAATCAACTGTACTTGGACACAATATAAACTGTAATGCACTGAATCCTGAAAGGAAGTAAACAATGGTTCATATTTCAAGGTATACCCACCATAAATGTCCTAAAGAAAAATATTGTGGTGCAAGTATAACTTCCTTGTCCGGACGTGCATGTAATCTTGGTCCTCTTTGGAGGCAGATTCCTTAGGTAAAGGAACGATCCATTCCACGGAGATCCTGAATTAACAAGCCGTAGAATAAAGCGCGGAAGTTGTTGCTGAACCATAAATTATACGTCCATGGAGACAAGCGAGCGATTCATCTGTCTCTAGAACTTTTAACTTTAGCGTAATAATGACGATTAAGATGAACTATATACCATAATTCTTTATCACTGCACGCACATATAATGCTTTTCGTGCTTGTAATATTTGATTCAAAAGAGAGAGAGAGGGAGAGAGAGAGAGAGAGAACTATGTTTATTTAATTTAAAAATTATAAATTTAATCAAAGAACTTTAACACATACATATACACAAATGAGAATTGTATCATAAATCTGAATTTTTTCAATTTCTCTTTGAACAAGTTTTATTTGTTTGTGCTCAAAAAATTATTGATAATATTGTAATATAGGAGGATCTAGGCAGGATTCATCAAACTTCAACAGTTTAAAAACATCTTTGTGAACATGAATCCGGAAATTTTTCGGAAAAAAATTACTTAAAAAAATAATATATAACAAAGAAATTACATTAATGAGATTCATTCAGAAGGATAATTTCATTCAAATTAAAGGAAAAATAATTTTCAATCAAATTGTCAAAAATGTTCAAAATGATATTCTTTTTAATTAATATATTTGACATCTATGCAATATTGACTCAAAGCATCGTACAAGCATCTCTTTGTTGATTTATTTAAAGAGATATTATTCTCAATTAACAGTGTCAATTCTCGAGTCTCGCCAGTCAGAATAAAGAATAAATAACTTTAAAACATCTTTCTCTCGACTAAACTGGCAAATTTCTTTTATTACTTTACAATCACAACGTTTCGATTATATTTTTAGTCCTTATCAAGTGGTCAACTGTACAAAAACATACAGAAAACGAGGTTCAGTAAACTACATAATTTTACTATTGATATTTCACAGTTAGATGAAATTCATACATACTTGTAAAAAAGAAAGAAAGAATTATTACAATCCAAAAATGTTTTAGGAGAATAGTGTCTAATAGACATCACGTCAAATATGTCAAACGGATAGAGAAAGACTAAGCGACCTTTATTATTTTGTCGTATATGTCACTTAAATTATCAGTGTCCTTTTGTAAATTAATTGTGTTTTTATTTTTCTTAATAAAAAACATTTCAGCAATCTCTCCTCTTCTAACGTGTTTTTCTTTATGTAGAATCTTAGGCATAGACCAATCAAAGTCGTGTTCGAATTGAATTTTATGCTTACTAATTATAAATTGCTGGAATGCATTTTAATATTATTGAAATGTTCTTTTATCCGTGTACTTATTGTTAGATGCCTCTTTGTCTGTCCAATATATGAACAGTCACAATTTTTACAATTAATTTTATATACTATTTCTGTCGTATTCTCAGTAAGTAATCTATCTTTGCCGAGTTTAATTAAACAATTTAATTTATTGAGTATGTTGTATACCACATTAAACCCGATACTCTTAAGGATTCAATCCATATGATTTAAACCATTAACGTATGATAAAGAGACAAAAGGAGACATCAATTTTTCTTTCATTTCGGTCCGAGGAAATGATAAAACTATGTTTTAAGTAATTAAATCTTTTTTCTACCCAACGATCAATAATATTTTTGAGAAAGCAATTGTTAAATAAAATTCGTTTTACAATATTAATGTTATCATAGTGGAACTGTTTGTCTGATAATAAAATCGCGTGGTCTACAAGATTAAAAATAGTGTTTCTTTTATATTTAAACGGATAATTCGAATAAAAGTTTATGTATTTGTTTGCGCACGTACTTTTCCTATACCAATTTGTTAGGAACTTCCCATTCGATCGTATAATAGTTGTGTTCATGTAAAAAATTAATACATCCTTTAGATTTAACCTCATGTGTGAACATTTTCGTACACGGAATAATCGCAAAAATATCATCCACATATCTGTAATATGTATGAACATTAAAACTAAGTTTACTCAAGCAGTGAGTCTCAAGGTCATCCATCACCAAATCTGCTAAGATAGGTGAAAGAGGAGACCCCATGGGACTGCCAAAGATTTGTTCATAAAATTGTCCATTAAACGCAAAACTGGTAGAATCTAAAATAAATGAAACCGCATATAAAAGCTGAGGCAAACTAAATTTTGTATTAGGCGCAATATCTTCCCAACGTTTTTCAATATATAAGCCCAGAACCAATTCTTTCGGAATGTTATAGTATATACAGCAGTTACATCTAGAGAAATTAATATTTCATTAAAGATATTATTCTATTAAGTTTTCTGTAGTGTTATAGATATTTGATGAAACTATAAAGCTTGAAATTATTTTTAAAAATAATTAAAAAAGACGTATTTTTTCGAAGTTTACATATTAACTATAAATTTTTAATCAAGCGTTTTCAAATCTTTGTTTATAGGAATTTCGAACTTTTTTTCTAAATTCAGTTTCCTATAAGACTAAAATTTCATTGATCTGAAAATTCCTAGTCGAAAAATGAATCGTTTATGAAAATATTCTATTTTATGCTTCAATTCTCTGACACATTTTGACAAAAAAATATGAAACATTTCGTAATACACTTATTTGTTAATAATTTTGTTTTAATAATTTTCTGCATTAAATAATGAGATAAATCAATTGGTGCAAAAAACATACTTTGTAATTTTAAAAAATTTTAATGTTTAACTACATACTTTTTAAAAAATAACTACATGTTTTCTTATGACAATGTTTATGATACGAGACGTTCCCATAAAAATCTTACAACTTTTGTATGAACCATTTTTCGATAGATACCTTGGTTTTTGAGAAATATCTCAATGCGAAAGTTTATATGGGACACTATGTGTATATAAATATATAACATCTCACCTACTTTTCTTTCTCATTATAAACGAAGTAGAAAAGTGACGAAAAAACACTTTTCGACGAAAAGCGTATCGAATATGTAACGATGGAACGTTATACTCATAAAGATTGGCCCGCTTCTCTCGTGGTTTTTTTCTACACCGATTATCGATATCACGGGACAGGTGAGAAAAAAAGGAACCTCAGAAGAAGAGCAGCCGCAGTTGAAAGGCTTCAGCACCTCGGGTACCTTAGCGACTTATATATAACCAAAAAGGGAAAGAGAGAGAGAGAGAGGGAGAGAATGAGCTCTCCGCATCTCTTTTGCGTCCCTTTGCGCCTTTTTTTGTTTCTCTTTTCTTCTTCTCGCGCAACCTCCGACGCACGAGTTTTTGCGTTCAGAGACCCCGTAATTCAGGTTCCCTTGCGCGGAGGTAATTAACGTTGGTGTCGAGAAAACTGCAGCTGGTCGTTGCTTTTGCTCAACAAAAAGGAACATCGCAGAACACTTTCAGTGTTAATCTTCCAGATCGATTTTTACGCGTGCGAGAGAGCGTTGTTCCGTAACCACCCATACAGCACACAAGTTTGCAGCAATCCCAATAAGCACAAGTACATCCTATGTACGTACAGCGGATGTCCGGTCCGGACATTGTGTACATCCATCGGATGTCCAGATTACCTGCAGCGGACGTACAAGGGACGTCCATTGTACGTCCGTTTGCAACTGGTCTGGACGTCCATAAGTCGTCCATTATTGGTCATTTATGGATTTTAAATGGATAAATTATGTATCTAACGGACGAATTTTGGATCTCATATAAACTAATTATGGATCTAATGGACGAATTTTGGATCTTTTATGAATAAATTTTAAATCTTTAATAAACATATTTTGGTTCTTTATTATACATGTATATCGTTGAAAATGACATTTAAAATTCATAAAGAAGAAATTTATAAGCAATAATAAATTTGACATGCAAAATTAATTCATTTTTATACTAATCATAAAATATTGCAGAATATTTCTTATTTTCGCATTTTATTTATCCGAATTTTTACTTGTTCAATTTTTTCAATTAATTTAATATCTAAATTTTTTGTGTTGGGATAGTATCAGAAAGGTTAAACTGATCAGAATAATTATAACATATTTAACTGTAATAGCCACTTTTTGCATGCGCTTTATAATTCTCTTAACTAAATTTAATAGCGAGATGAACAGCGAATCTTGCGTCGCATAGCGGCAAATGAAGGAACTATTACAAGATAATATTGCATAGTATATTTTGCAATGTCTCCAATAAAATATTAAATTTATAATATTTGCACAATGTTGCTTCAATATTTATTATGATACAATGAAATAAAATATTTATGCAATATTTTAGCAATATTTCGTGCTGTAAGAGAATTTGATGGACATCCTGTGGACGTCCAAATATTAGTCACTGATGGATGTCCGAAATCGGATGTACAATGGACGTTCATTTCATGTCCATGGACGTACATACGTAAAATGGATATAAAATGAACGTCCATAGGACGTCTTGTGCTATCTGGGACATTGCAATGTTATAGCAATATTGCAACAACAACATTGCAATATTGCAATGTTGTTGCAATATTGCTGCAAACTTGTGTGCTGTATGGGCATACTGTGTTCCTAACCATAACTGATAATATACTTGAGATATACGAAAGCATTTCTTAGTATCGCAAAAAAAAGACGAAAGAAAAATCCCCATCTTCCATCTCCTTAGGTGATCTGATCGGTAGTTATAGACAATATGATTTCATTAGAAGGATGATTATTTATTGCGTGTAGAAAAAGTGAAATAGCGCTCGTCTGCAGATAATTTCTAAGAAATTGATAAATTAAACATTCATCAAGTGTTCATATTTTAATTACGATAATTCTTACGTTTCTATATAGGGTGTTTACGAAATATTTGGACAAACTTCTAGGATTTGTGTAAGGTATTAGATTAACTTTATTTAGGATTAAATTAACTTCCCACCAAACACCGATATATAATTGTTACATTGCTATAATAAAACGGAATATAACAGGTAATATAACGTGTACGTTACATGTAACATCCATGTTAGTTGTAATTTCCCATTCATAGATGTAACATTTTAATATAACATATATTACATTGTAGTTATATTGTAATTATATACCAAATAGCACATTAATGTATTGATAAGTCAGTGCTATCTTGGGATATAATGACAATATAACTACAATGTAATATATGTAATATTAAAAATGTTACATCTATAAGTGGGAAATTACAACTAACATATACGTTACATGTAACATGTTTAAGTATATAACATTTATATACTGTGTTTGCTGGGTTTAAGATTAACCAAACCTAATAACTCATTTTTAACTATGGGTATATATAAACTTTTTTCTTTATTTTGACGTAAAGAATACGTCCTAGAAGTCTAAGCATTTCAGAATACCATACTTTGGACATACAAATTAATTTTTTTTTTTTGGGTCACTATTACGCAATGGCTGATAATGACTGTCATTGTTATAAGCGATAGGAAATAACGTTTTCCCGTTTTGATTGACCGTTAGGAAATTTAGATAAGAAAGTCTCGTACTTCTATGTAACGGATCTCGCAAAAAGAAAAAATCTATCAACCCACACAGGTCAGCTGGCAATCGTCACTGATTGTAGGTCGCGAAATCAACCGTAAAAAGAATCGCTGATCGAAGGTGACGCGTTCTGCGCCTCCTCTATTCATTTATTCTGTGCACAACAAACCATCCTGCTTGAAAGATTCATTCAACATTCCCGACATTTTTGTTCGATAGCCTGACAGAATTGGCGACACAATCGTTTATCCTTAATGCCAATCTAAAATTTTCACAATACCACTTATGTATGTGTGTATATGTGTATGTGTGTGTATGTCATCATAAGTCTATACTTTTTTCTATAACATAGAAGAAACATAACTGTCAGTCAGTCACTATATGTTCGATAAAGCTCAACTTGTGCTATCACGCTAACCGTCATCGTATTAAAAAAAAAAAATCCTATCTTTTGCTTTGCTTTTCGACGTTTGTAGTTACCCAGCAAACACAGTATATAAATGTTATATACATGTAAGTATTCAAGCATGTTACATGTAACGTATATGTTAGTTGTAATTTCCCACTCATAAATGTAACATTTTTAATATTACATATATTACATTGTAGTTATATTGTCATTATATCCCAAGATAGCACTGACTTATACATCAATGTGCTATTTGGTATATAATTACAATATAACTACAATGTAATATATGTTATATTAAAATGTTACATCTATGAGTGGGAAATTACAACTAACATGGATGTTACATGTAACGTATACGTTATATTACCTGTTATATTCCGTTTTATTATAGCAATGTAACAATTATATATCGGTGTTTGCTGGGTACTATGTCCTTGCGTATTTCTTCAAAAAAGTGGTTACAGGGAAAATACAAAAATGTACACAGCAAAGTTGTTTCTCCGTATGTTATTGTTCTCTTTGCAGATCTGCGCTCCTTGGAATCATCTTTAACACTTCTTTAAGTGTTCTTTATTCAACCATTTTAATAAGTCTATCATTATTCAAGGACAAAACCTAATCACACACTCTCTCTCTCTCTCTCTCTCTCTCTCTCTGTCGTATACCGGCTATTATCATTAACAGTCTAAAAAATTCTGTCGAATCGCATTTATGTCTTACGATCACTATTTTGAGTTTGCTAGTGCATCCATACTAGTGAACCGAGCTCTTTAAAAAAAATATATAATATTTATTTACAAATTTTGTAAAATTTTTATCTATGACTAATGTGTGTATTTGAACGAGTTGCCAGAGATAAAATGTTCATCAAAATAAATGTTACAAAATAAGAGAAAATTTGATTTATATAAAAAAATATTTCTAGGAACATGTCATTAATCCATATATCTATATTATATACTAATTTCATATTATTTTATTAAATTTAATCCACATGCACGTGCATAGCTTGCCAATATTATTGAAGCTATTTTTATCTTTAACCAAACAAAGGCCATAATAAAAAAAATATAATAATAACCTTGAAATAAGATTGACTGTAAAAGCCCAACGCGGTGCGTGTGTGCGCAAAGACCGCGAAATTTAATTTTTTGCTGTCTTATAAATGTGCGCGAGACACGAAATTCCCTTATTGCAATTGCTTATTAGCAATTGCTAAGACTTATTTAGGAAGAATCTTATATTTGAGATTTTACTTCTAAGTTCTCCTTTACCACCCTGGAATAATGTAGACGAGAAAAATATATCGGTCCGAAAAAAGTATAAACGATTGTTTTATATATATAATAAATAATTTAATATTGACTATTTTTTTCTTTGAGTACGATGACATCGACGTAGACGCAATATGTAAATATTACAGCTTCTTTATAAAGAAGGATTGGCCACACAAATGTCGTCATAACGATACATATAATTAATATAACGGGTTACAAGCTCTCACTCGGATAAAGTCGAGGACATCATCAGTAGGTGTGTGGAAGAACATCAACACTTTGATAAATTGCTAAATATATTCGTCATGCCTTGATGAGCAAACGAAAATAAAGTTGTAGTGCCTCGATTTTTTAAGAATTTTCAAAATTTTCAAAAAAGCATTATTAATTCTTATGTATGTGTATACACATTTTTTTCTTTATAGAGAAAATTATGCTGAATTGTACTCCCAGGTATACAAACATTAAAATTGCAATAAAACAATCAAAAAAGGAATAGTCGACCAAACTAGCTCAAAATTAAAATTTATTAAATTTCACAACGTTTTGACCATGTGATTGTGGTCCTTATCAAGTGTGAAAAACGCTAAAATCATTATACAAAAAATTGTCAATAGAAATACATACAAACACTAACGTTTTTTTCACATGATAAGGACCACAACTACAATACATGGTCGAAACGTCGTTTAATAAACTTTAATTTTGAGCTAGTTTGGTCGAATATTCAATATTCCTTATTTTACTGACTAGCGAATGCGAATATTTAAGAATTGACAATCAAAGAAGTAATACATTTTTTTATTTTTAAAACTGATTTTTTATCATTAATGTACACTAAATATTAACACAAAATCATTGTTTCATATCATAAATTAAAAATGAAAAATGTAGTACGATATGATTTATAACACCAATTAATTAAATCATCCCTATAACAATAAAATTAAAAAATTGTAACAAAAATAAAGTTTTATTTTTTCCAAAAGTTCGTAGTCTGCAATAAAATGTATCTATAAAAATGTCATATTTATAATTATAAAATTCAAAAATTTAAGAAAAATAATTTTAGTATTAAAAATATAAATAAGTATTATTTTAATACAATTATAAAATTTGATAACATTTTCTTCAATTGTCAATCTAAATATAAAAAAACAAATGTCAAAAGCGAATGGTCGGATGTGTCCCTCACCGATTTTAATGAGCCTTGAATATGTTGTATAGTGTATAGTATTGAAAAATATTAGACCCATATTTTTTTAGCTGTGTATTTCGCAAAAAACGGTTTTTTAATTTTTAATCTAATACCGTCGAAACGGTAAAAGATATTAAAAAATATTTCAAGTAAAAGTTTTATGGTTTTTAATGTTCTTTAAAACAGTGCAAAATAATTTTTCAAAAATTTTAAATTTTCCAAAATTCCTCTTTCCCTTCATATAAAAATTCTGAAAGCTTATTTAATTCCAAATCCAACCATATATAAGAAAGTTTTATTCCGACAACGCATTTTTGAGAAATAAATTAGACATACCACTATACACGCTCCATTAGTATCTGCCAGACGCTCCCTACTCGTAATGACCGTCTTTCCTTCGTAATCTCATAGAAAAAATGAAATATCGATACAAAATTTGTATATGGTATTGTATTTAATAATTAAATTTATAACAATCTATATATTTAAAAATATAAAAATTTATAAAAAAGTTATTTAAATTTATATTACACGTACATGGAAAGTCGCCCATTACGCGCGTATCTTCTGTGCGAGAAATAACTAATTCCACACACGAGAAATTTTTTACTCGAAACAGTGCGGTAATATCTCATTCCCGCAAAGTATCATTCATTCCCACGCAGCTCATTTCCGACACTCTCCTTATTCCCCAATCGTATCACCCCGCAAGTCTTTCTCTAAACTTTAGACGCACCACTTGTAATATAAAATATTGTGTGTAACAAGTGCGGGTTGACAATTGGACACGAGTGCGGAGTGAACGCACGAGCCGAAGGAGAGTCAACTTCCCGCACTTGTTACACAAATAACTATTATATATTAAAATCTTTTATATATTAACATATTATAGAGCAATTGTGTGGCAATAAATAATTTACATATATGTAAAGAGAATGAGAAAATATATTTCAAGTAAAAAACAGTTTACGCAGCTGCACTATCTATGATTTATCTATGATTTTTGTGATATTGGCGAATTAACATTAGTTTATTTATACATAGCTTTTATATATATATATATATATATTTATATATATGTATATTTGTATATATATGTATATTTATGTATATTTATGTATATTTATGTATATTTATGTATATTTATGTATGTATTAATATTGTTTCCTCAATGCAATTTTTATAACATCGTGATAAAGAAGTACCAAACGTAGCTAGTATATAAGCATCCGTCATATGAAAAACTGCCATTTCATCTTGTAAAGTAATAATATCAAGAATTGTGTGTTGTACAAATAGTCGGAAAAGAAGTACGATTTAACTTTCCTCCATATGGAAAATATTTCTTTATAATTTCTTTTATTAATTTGCAGTTAATTTCTTGCAAAATTTTAGTAACTAACTTTAATACGTTGTTATATATAAAAGAATATATCTAAGAATATTTTTTTGAATATATCGTTGTAAAGTATAAATTTCTCACTATGATATCACGCGATGACCCAGTAAAAAATTTTTTAACGGTATACATGCCGACTCGTCGATAAACAAATGCTCAGCTGTGTGTAAATTAGTTGTGGATTCATTTTTCGGGTATTCCCCACGTAAGGGGAAAGTTTACCTTCTTTGGATTCTTTCATATTTTAGAATTCTCAAGGCATTATTTGCGTTATAGCTCATTCTTTAGTGATTTTATTTTACACATGGTCTTAAAGAACCTTATAATTTTAAAAATTAAATATAATTTTATAAAAAGATTTATAAAAAGATAGAAAGTAAGGTAAGGAGAAAGTAAAAGAAAGGAAGAAAGAGAGCGAGAGAGAGAGAGAGAGAGAAATATCTATTATTTACATAACAATATTGCTAAATAATTTATATTTGATTATTTATTGTTTTATTACAATATATTTTTATCTTAGAATTATATATATATGCGTAAGCTACATAATACACATAGAGCTTTGTTATAAAAATAAATTAATTAATTTGTATAACAGAAAGAGAAAATAATCGCGCACTTTTGATTTTATGTTTAAAGTTAAATGTACTTTCAGGAAAAAATGTATATAATTTCTAAATGCACATGTACTTTAAAGCGCATCTTATTATACGAATGCAGTTACGAGATTCTTATAAACTTACGACGTCAGCCGCAGTAATAAGGACATTCGCATGATTCTCGAATCTGGTTTCGGTTACATTGACCGACGACTTTATGATCGAGACACAGTTAACCGTTGAGTTGGACCACTTCCTCAGCGAACTATATACGGGGCGTCTCGAAATTATTGGCGAAAAAGAAATTATTTTAATACAATTCGATATACAAGACAGTCTGTCTTAAATTTCTAATAAATTAAACTCTAGGGAAATGTCGATAGAATCTTACATTCCTCATACAGTTAAGATCTTAACGGAATCTTGATTTACGATTTGATTATAAACACATTCCACGTTAAACGTTAAAATATTTACCTAAAGTGGTATATATGTAAAATATTTTACACATCGTTCAATAAAGTCGTGTAATGAATTGTGATAGGCGCCGTCATAAGTTCAAAGAGGTTTAAATTGTAAATAGATAGATCTTTTGCACCGATAAAATCAACAAAACTCGTTGGTCAAGACATTAAGACGCCCGTATGTAGACCTTTTGCGTAAAACGCGAAAGCCAGTTGTAGATAGCTCACAAGTCCTTGGCCCAGACGAGTCACTCACCGTGAAGGAATTCCCCTTTTCTTTCTGCTGATGACCTTCGTACTGATGATCTTCGATCTTGAACTTACACTCGATTTTACATTTGTTAGCCTCGAGTAAGGGCATGACACTGACAATGAAATCATATACTTACAGAATAAGCCATTTCTTGATGTCGTAACTTAAATATCTCTTTTCCTCATTTATTTATAGATAGTGCTATTTTCGAGAAAAATCAGTAATCATTATTTTTTTTAAATGGAAACCTTTTTTTTAACAAAAATTGTAAATTATCGACACAAATGTATTATAGTTAAAAGTTCTCTTGAGTTTATAATTTTGAAATATTAGTATTTCGCAAACACATATTGAAAAATATTCATAAAACAGATGTGAGATATCTCCTTAGAAACACTTTTCTTGATACTCGAGCATATTTCCCTTCCAGTAGCTCTTTTTTTTATACAATCCTAACACTTTGATCATATCTTCTATCTCTCACGGTAGGGATAATCTATTTCGATTTAAATAAAGTGATTTAATATTAATATTCAATAATCATTGAACATCACTATCAAAAACACAAAATAAAATTTAATTTGTGTAAAAAGTACCTCTTAATATGTTTGTAGAACATTAATATTCCAAAATTTAAAAATTGTGTAATTGATTGAAAAATCAAGAAAATCATGAACTAATATCTATGGTTGGATTTATTTCGACGAAATCTACAATTTTTATTAAGAAAAAATACTAGTTTCCATTTTAAAAAAATGGTGATTAATAAATTTCTCGAAAGTAACATTCATAAATTAAATCATACTGTCATTCTATATCTTCCTCAAATAATTTTTGTACAAAACATTTTTTTGATAAAAAACGTTATATATATATATATATATATATATATAAAAAGATATATATAGGATAAAACATTAAAATACCCCACTCGGTATGTACTATTGTAATATTAAAATCGTAGATAGAGCCGATATTTATTGGTAAATACATATGTAACAGAATTGTGTCAAATCTGAATGGAATGTAAGAGGGGCAAGGGAGAATCATATTTTTATAGAAACTCGTAAATATAATTGACATAACATTATATTCTCGCGCTGGAATTGATGAAGTAGATCTATAGATAAGTGTAGATTTACATACAAAATTAATAAAACGTGCATCAAATTGTTCCAAAATAACATCTCAGATTTATGGTGCTACTAAAATATTATATTTGAAGAGTTAATTAAACAGTTGTTTTCGAACAAATTTGTTCATAATTACGCAAATTAAATGAAGTATTATTATTGTATGTATCCACAAATCAACTGTAGATAGGTCAAAGAAAGCAAATTATTTGTTTTACGAAAACAGATTGTTCGCTTTCTTATTATTAGATAAGAAGTACATTATGATAGTATTATATGTATATAAATAGATCTTTATCGAGCTGTGCAATTTTTTCTGCTAATAAATTTTAATGTTGAATAAAACCATAGATGCGTCTCTTGTTTACATTCGAAATATTTGGATAAGCTGAATAATAAATATCAACTAAAAAAATAAAAATAAATATAACACGAAACGTTCTTGAAAACAAAAGATAACAAGTGTATTAAAACTTTTCAAAGAGTCAGGAAAAAATCGCGATCAAAAAAAAAATAATTACCAGTGAATCACGAAGGTATTAAATTGATCCTCGAAATAATTCGTCTTGTTTACGAGAAGAAACGGGAAGTCACAAGAGAAGGTTCAAAGATCCGGGTTAATGATCAGGTTCTGATAAAACGTTACGCGATGACTCTATATTTCCCCCTTTTTTTCTTCGGTTTACAACACTTTGAACTGTCTTTAAGGAACCAGGGTTCCGTTACGAATTTATTTACAGCTGAAATTCCGCTGCAATGACGCGACCGGTTACTGCAATTTTATTCTCTTCGCCTTCTTCCAAATCTTGCACGCGTGGGACCAACCACGAGATAAGTATTAATTCGATATATGTATACATATATACACAACACATGCATATATATGTATATATATATACATATATCAATATAATTATCGCCAAGTATAGTAAAATTATAATATATGCTATCAATTCATAATAAACGTTAAATAAATATTTCCTTTAATTCCTAAAGTACTTATACATAATGATTTAAAAGAAAATTTTACGCAAATAAGTCGCATAAACGACCTTTATAGTGATATAAGAACTTGACGAATCTGGATTGTATTAAACGCATAAACTTAAGTTTATATGTTGTAGTATGTTATATATGAATTAATAATGAAGAAGAAGAAATGCATACAAAAAATGTGCAAATTGGAAACTTGCTCGAAAATTTACATTTTTTTAAAAGTTCTAATTTTATAAAAACTGAATCTTTTCATCGAATTCTTTACCAAATTCAATATTAATTATTCTTTAATAATATGCTATTCAAACAAAAAGATTTAACTAAATATCTGAAAATTTGCAAAAGTTGAAAAGTACGCTTGAAAATTCTTAAAAATTCCAAATTTTATAAAAAATAAATCCTTTTATCAATCCTCGCCAAATTTAATACCAATCATTTTTTAAATACTCTATTTATATAAAAAACTAATCCAATATGCCAAAATTTATGGAAGTTAAAGCAATCACAGACATTTCTCAAAAAATTTAAAATTTTATAAACCCTTTCACCGATCTTCGTCAAATTTAATACTATCCTTTAATGATAGTCCGTTTATGTAAAAAAATTTATCCCGATATCTTGAAATTTACGGAAGTTAGAGCAACTGCAGAAATTTTTTGAAAAAATTAAATTTGCATTGAAATTTAAAACACTATATAAATTTTTATAAAAATGACAGTAAATAAAAATGTCCTACTTTACTTGTATACCAAATTTTAAAGAACAATACAATATAATAACATAAAAATATTTTTAATAAACTTGGCTAGTTAATTATTAATTTCATATTTTTATTTTTTATTTTTTTGAGAATTTTTTTAACTCATTTTGAAAATCAAAGTCCTCTTAACAAAAAAAATATTTTTATTTTATTTCTACTTTTAATTGACTTATTTCTACTTAATTAACTTTTAATTAAAATAAAAACGTAGATTTGAGAATTGCCAGACAGAATTTAAAAAAGTAAAACTCTTCTCTCGACCGTACTGGTAAATATTATTTATTAAATCACAACGTTTCGACCCTTCTTTAAGTCCTTATCAAGTGATCTAGATATACATAGAGAAGAAATACAGTACAGAGATTAATACAATAAAAAGAAAATTACTTAACAATATTACAAAATAATAAAAAGAAACGAAACATACTTGTGAAATTAAAATAAAATTATAATTTTAACTCAGAAATAAATATTTTTATCGGCTCTCAATATAAATAATATAAGTATGCTGTCTTCTAAGCTGGGCAATAGAGCCAAGGAAACGAAACGAAAAATTAATTAAACGGAACTGTATCTCAATTTGAGATCCCAAAGTTCCACATATAAATTAATTTCGAAACTTACATATGGAGAAATAAGCGAGAAAAATATAGGTCCGAAAAGTCGCTGAAGCGGGAATCGAACCCGCGTCTTTCACTTTCCGGGCGACTGCTCTTACCTATATTTTTCTCGCTTATTTCTCCATATGTAAGTTTCGAAATTAATTTATATGTGGAACTTTGGGATCTCAAATTGAGATACAGTTCCGTTTAATTAATTTTTCGTTTCGTTTCCTTGGCTCTATTGCCCAGCTTAGAAGACAGCATACTTATATTATTTATAATTTTAAGATGTCAAGAACGAATATAATTTCACTACCTTATGTTAATAGCTTAGGCGATATCGATCGAATTTTTAAAAATATCGGATTTAATGTTGTTCATAATATTCCTAAAAAACCGAATCATTTTTTTTTTTTTTAATTACACTCGGCAAGGATAGACTGCCTACGGCCTACAGATAAAGAGACTAAAGTAGTTTACGAAATTAATTGTAATGATTGCAATGTTATAGTCCGAATGACTATAACTATATTATATTATATTATATTAACATAGTTTTAATAATAAATTAGTAAGTCAGCTATTATATAATCATTTGAGAAACGTTCTCACGCTCTCGCAAAGCGCTTATCGCGAAAAGACGCAAACGCGATGAAACATAAGCGTTACGCCGAAACCCGCGGACCGCAAGCGAAGAATCAACCTGCTTCGCTTGCACCTAGATAAAAAGCGTGTGAATAAAAAGTAGCCAATGAAAGAGCTTCTCTACATCTTCCCCCGAAAGATGTAGAAAAGGGCAGGAGACCACCGCGAACGGAAAGCGAGGCGACGAAGGCAGTCGCTAACGAAAATCCAAAAGGTCGAGTCGCTAATTAGAACCTAACTAGGAGTCGAAGACAAGCCGCAGAATATAACTATCACCTGTAATCTGATTATCGAGAGCGAGCACACCTAACTAATCACCCAGGTGGGATTATACATAATTAATCCAACTCAAGAAATAAGCGAAATAAAAGATTTATTCAAATACACAAGCGAAGTTAATCAAAGTGGAGACGCCCGCCGATCCTAGGATCCTCATCCTTCAGTCGACTGAGACCCCAAAATTTTCCGTGCCTTCCCGGAGGCACAACAGCAACATCGGACAAACAACGACACATCTACTCGTATGTACACGTGTAAAAGAACATTTCAGCAACATCAAAATGCATTCGAGTAATTTATCAGTTATCAGCAAACATAAAATTGAATTTGATCACGATTTTGACTGGACTTCGCCGGTTATTTTGCACAGTGAAAAACACGTAAGAAAAAGAGAAATCACTGAAATGTTTTTTATTAAGAAAAATAATAACGCTATTAACTTACAAAAGGATATCGACAATTTAAGTAATATCTACGACAAAATAATAAAGGTCGTTTAGTCTCTTATAACTCGTCTAAGAGTCTTGACGTGTTGTCAAACCGACACTATATTCGTTCTTGACATCTTAAAATTATAATTTTATTTTAATTTCACAAGTATGTTTCGCTTTTTTTTATTATTTTGTAATATTGTTAAGTAATTTTTTGAAGTAATTTTTTTTTATTGTATTAATCTCTGTACTGTATTTCTTCTCTATATATATGTAGATCACTTGATAAGGACTTAAAAAAGGGTCGAAACGTTGTGATTTAATAAATAATATTTGCCAGTACGGTCGAGAAAAGAGTTTTACTTTTTTCATTAAAATATTTTCATTTTGTATCAAATTACAAATTCTCACAAACTGAATTACTTGTAAGTAATAAATTACTTGGAAACTGAATTACTTAGTTAGTTATTGACTATTGATTTCATATTTTTAATTTTTTTAAAAGTATATACTCGTATTATGTATTTTTAGAGATAGGTAGGGTAGAGCGGGGCTAGTTAAGCAACTTTTTCTTTAAATTCTAATAAAAAATTATCTATTTATAATATGATTATAAATATAGTACTAAATGAGAGATTTGACATTCAGGTTCTTGATTATGCATGAAAAAAATTTTAAATATACATCGAGAACGGAAAAAATAAATTTTAAATAAAGATTGTCAGAGTGACCCAATGTTCCCCACTACCCACTGGGGTAGGTTGAGCCAACGTGCGAGATATGTTGGGCAAGAAGGTGAACAATAGGAAATACTCAAAATGAACGATGAAACATTACTGAACTTTAATAAGATTATACAGGGTGTTCCAAAATTAATAACAAATAAAATTAACAAATTTTTTAATGACAGATTCCTAGGATTATTTGAAGACGATTTTCCCTCGGTGAAAATGTCAAGAGAGGCCATCATTTTTTGCATGTTTTCAATTTTTGCCATCGTGTATCTTCGTAATTAAGCCTTAAATTAAAATTCTATTAAAGTAAACTCTATATGAAATTAATAAAAGAATGTGATTTTGTTAATATTTTATTTTCACAAGGCTTTGCGAAAAACCCCTTATTTTTCCCAGGATTATGTTCACGTAGTCTTCTTCGCTAAGATCGGAATATGTACTTGCGGATAATAGTTTATAGTTCACTGCATTATTCTAGAATACATTTATAATCATTGACATTATATTATACATGTGCACGCATATACACAAAATGTAATTTTATCTCTCAAGGTGTATTTATATACTCAAGCAAATAAATTATCGTGCATGAGTGTTGCAAATGCGCCTTGAGGAACAAAATTGCTTTACATGTGTATATGCGTACGTGACTCAATCTGAGAACGAAGTGTCACACTTCTGATATATAATTATCATTCTCAAGGTTAACTGTACCAATCTTATTCAAACTGGTTGCAATTGAAAGCTTGTATCCACATTATATTATAAAATATGTTAAATTTTTTATTACGGCTCTAGTTCTTGAAATAACTTAATCAAAAGTTTACTAAATCTAAAATTCCAAAAATAAGCTATTGTGGTAATGTCGCGGCCCCTGAACATAGACAAAATTGTTGACAAGCTAGAAATGTATTTTTATTCAGAGATTTTAATATTTTATTATTTCATCATTTTCCGTCTCATTTCTTGTCCGTTTCACTGTTTCATCATCTTTCTGTCTTATCGTTTTTTTTCATTTTTTCTCCCTATTTTACTGTGATGTGTGTAATGAGGGTTAAGATAATGCTAGAACTGACTCTGTCTAGTAAAAATTTTACCGACAATATGTTACTTGTAAATTTTATTTTTATTTTTTATTGCTTTTATATATATAGTATACACTATTACGAAAAGAAACTATAAGAATACGAAAAATTACTGTTATACTAATAATATATATTATTGAAGAACTATTGTTATATCAGTAATTTTTTCGTATTCTTATAGTTTTTTTGTGCGGGCATATATACTAAAAATTTTATGTACAATATCCGGAAACTTATTTATTGTTCTTTTTATGTTATTTACTTCAATATTGTATATATTTTACATAAATTTGAGTTTTTATAATTTTCTAAGGCTAAACCTTTAAACTCAATTTTAAACGTTTCCTGTCATTCTTTCACATGCCCTCCTTACCTTCCTGAGTTCATTTTGCACTTGCAAATTGTATAACTTTAATATAAAATAAATATTCATATCATCTGATAGCAGCTTGTCGATAAATTTAAAAAATTTTATAATTTTTTAATCAAAGATGATTATCCATGCCTTTATTAACATATATACTTTAATCCCTAAAAAGGATTTTTAATACTCGGGCTCTTCTTGTGGCTGGAGTATGTTGCGAATATGTACCTATTACATTTTAACAACATGCTTTATATTATAACAAATTTTCAGTCAATTATTAATATATTTTAAAATAAAAACGTAGATATTTGAGAATTGCCAGACAGAATTTAAAAAAGTAAAACTCTTCTCTCGACCGTACTGGCAAATATTATTTATTAAAAAAATAAAAACGTAGATATTTGAGAATCGCCAGACAGAATTTAAAAAAGTAAAACTCTTCTCTCGACCGTACTGGCAAATATTATTTATTAAATCACAACGTTTCGACCCTTCCTTGCCCAGTAAACATTAGATATTCTAAGTATATACATAGAGTGTCTGTAATGTGAAAATAATATCATGTATTTGTCATGTACATACATAGAATATACAGGAATGGATATACATTTATAGAACATACATAGAATATTGTATAGATATATGTGATATGTATATTCATTCGAGATGATAGCTGGAATATACGTAGCACATACGTCTTGTACATTTCATGTATGCACATCGAATGCACATTCATGCAACATACATGGATGTATATATATTTATGAATATTCATAGAATATCGTATAGATATATGTGATATGTATATTCATTCGAGATGATAGCTGAAATATACATAACACATACGTCTTGTACAATCCATGTATGTACATCGAATGCACATACATGCAACATACATGGATGTATATATATTTATGAATATTCTTAGAATATCGTATAGATATATGTGATATGTATATTCATTCGAGATGATAGCTGAAATATACACAGCATATACGTCTTGTACATTCTATGTATGTAGATCGAATGCACATACATGCAACATACATGGATGTATATATATTTATGAATATTCATAGAATATTGTATAGATATATGTGATATGTATATTCATTCGAGATGATAGCTGGAATATACATAATATATACATTATTCCATCCATGTTCATGCAACAAATAAATATATATGCATAAAAATACTGTTGTTATTAGTGTTTTTTTAAAGTAATAGGGTAGAATCAATCTATTCCTTTTTTAAAATAACAATATAATATTATTTTCTTATCTGATAAAGCTATAGAAAAGTTTATTATCCCTACATGTAATTTTTATTGGTGGCGTAACGGCTACTGAATTATTTAATAAAAAATGTAAAGAATAACTAATGATAAAAAATACATATTTTTTAAAATAATATATACTTTTTATTCATAATATATTTTAATATTATATTTATACTCTTTACAATTTATATTTTATAATATTTAAAAAATATATAATATATATATTTATATTAAAATTAAATTTGTTTAGAATTTTATTTTTTACGCTTATTTAAAAAAATTTTTTTAGTAAAATAAAACTTGTAAAATTTTTGAAAATTTACTAGTTTGTCGTTAAGAGTCAAGAATTAAACGAGGTCGATCGTTGTCGGCGATGTTGCCCGGTATTGGACAAATCAAAATTAAGCGCACTGATCTTTGATGCGTGCAGAGCCATGACTGTATCATAAACTCTTGGGGGTCGTCTACGAATATCGTCTGCCGAAATATGAAAAGCGCCCAACAGCGGCCAAAATATTACGGTGATCAAAATATTACGGATCAGCATATTTGCGACAAAAAAACAAAATCAGCTCAGCGAGTAAATCAACGGCGATTAATGCGTTAATTAGATAAAGCCACACTTTTGTCTCAGCGTGGTACTTGCCTGTGCACGCTAAACCGCGACGGCCATATGCTTATCGGTCATTGGCTTGCACATCGTGCCTCAATTGTCGCACATGTAGTGGGGTGTCACTACTATCGATCGCGTATCGAGCAGGATCTATCATCTACCTCGCTCTCTCCGTGTGCTGTGACCTGAGACGGATCTCCTCGTGTACGAGCCAAAAACGTGTGCAGTGTCCCTCAAAAAATAAAGTACGCCGAATCTTCAAAAAAGAAGAGATCGTAAGCTGGTAAGATAACTTGCTTTTCTGTGAAACAAACTCTTTAATCGCTCTAGGACTTTATTTACTGCATTTTCGTGTTTTCGAGTCATGCCGGCAACGTGGCTGCCATTAGTGAATTTGATAATTTTCGGTGACGTTATTGCTGTTAAAAATTATTTCGAGTGACCGGTTTCAAGCGAAATAAGCGACTAAGATCGGTTTGTATAGAATCGGCTAGTATAAAATAAATGATTGTGCTCGGCCTCTCGGAGATACGGGACCACGTGAAACACAGGCGAGTCGTCGTCTATCGTCTTTTGTCCGTTTGTGTTGTACATTTTCGCCTGTGTGTGTACTTATCTCATATAAAATTATGTCGTATTATGTGTGTATGTGTCGCGTCGGTGTTTATACATAAGATGAACTATAGATTTTTTACTCTGGTAGTAAATTATTGAACACAGCCTATGTAGATGCGGTTTATTAGTTTATGTTGTCGCATTGGCAGAAAATTTCACGTTTGTCCTTTTGTTGCGCATGTTACGTTACCGTAGAATATGAATATAATTGGGAAAACTGTCGGGTCCGTGATTTCGATTTATTGACTTCTCGATTCTTGGAAGTATAGTTAGAAATTGGAGCTAGTCGAAATAATCTTGGCATAAAATATTTCCTTATATAATCAAATATTTTATGAAAGTATAATGAAAAGTTTAATGTATAAAAAAAATTAATTTTATTTAAATTTTTATTAAAATTATTGAATTATTGATTTATATACAATATATTATATGTATGTATAATGATTATTAATTGATTACGTATATATATTAATTGGCTATATTTAATAGATTGCTAATTAATTTATTGGATATTTTAGAAAATAAAAATTTATTGAATATAGTAAATTTTTTTTAATTGAATGTTTAGAAACTTTTATTAAAGTTAATTATAATCTTTAATTTCTTTTTTATAATAATTGTTTTTATAATTTAATTTATAAATTTTTCTTGTTAATTTAAATAAAATATATATTTTTCTTTAATTTAAATAAAATATATATTTTCTTCACAATAATCTAAATAATTTGTTAATTATTTTTTAATTAATTTTAAGAGGAGAGAGGATGAGGGTTGATGTGATAAAAAACGAAAGACATTGTAACATTGTTTTGTACATTATGTAAAAAATTTTACTAAATAGTTTAAGATGCCCTGGCTTGTAGTTAAATTTGATTTGGAAAATACTGTTGAAGCTGTACCAAAAAACTGGTATTGCGAAAAAACTTCGACCTGTTATTGGCCACCAGAGTCTTGTAATAGTAGCTATGTCATTGAAGAAAAGATAAAAAATCAACAGACTCCGGATCGTTCATTATGGAAAACATATCCTGCTGTAATCTTGGGGCAATATGGTAAGCTTGATTAATTATATAAGAATATGAAAATACGCAACAAGTACTTATCTAGTTTTAAACACTCTCTTTGTCTTATTTTTCCTTTTATTAACTTTATCTTAATATTTTGCAGCTTTTTTCTGACTATATATTTTTTTTTTATTTATTTTTTTAATATATATTTTCTGATGTGCAGACTGCAAGTCCTAAATTAATTAATTATATATTTTTAATATAGCTATATTAAAATTCTGTTACATACAAAATCACATTCTTTTATTAATTTCATATAGAGTTTACTTTAATAGAATTTTAATTTAAGGCTTAATTACGAAGATACACGATGGCAAAAATTGAAAACATGCAAAAAATGATGGCCTCTCTTGACATTTTCACCGAGGGAAAATCGTCTTCAAATAATCCTAGGAATCTGTCATTAAAAAATTTGTTAATTTTATTTGTTATTAATTTTGGAACACCCTGTATAATCTTATTAAAGTTCAGTAATGTTTCATCGTTCATTTTGAGTATTTCCTATTGTTCACCTTCTTGCCCAACATATCTCGCACGTTGGCTCAACCTACCCCAGTGGGTAGTGGGGAACATTGGGTCACTCTGACAATCTTTATTTAAAATTTATTTTTTCCGTTCTCGATGTATATTTAAAATTTTTTTCATGCATAATCAAGAACCTGAATGTCAAATCTCTCATTTAGTACTATATTTATAATCATATTATAAATAGATAATTTTTTATTAGAATTTAAAGAAAAAGTTGCTTAACTAGCCCCGCTCTACCCTACCTATCTCTAAAAATACATAATACGAGTATATACTTCTAAAAAAATTAAAAATATGAAATCAATAGTCAATAACTAACTAAGTAATTCAGTTTCCAAGTAATTTATTACTTACAAGTAATTCAGTTTGTGAGAATTTGTAATTTGATACAAAATGAAAATATTTTAATGAAAAAAGTAAAACTCTTTTCTCGACCGTACTGGCAAATATTATTTATTAAATCACAACGTTTCGACCCTTTTTTAAGTCCTTATCAAGTGATCTACATATATATAGAGAAGAAATACAGTACAGAGATTAATACAATAAAAAAAAATTACTTCAAAAAATTACTTAACAATATTACAAAATAATAAAAAAAAGCGAAACATACTTGTGAAATTAAAATAAAATTATAATTTTAAGATGTCAAGAACGAATATAGTGTCGGTTTGACAACACGTCAAGACTCTTAGACGAGTTATAAGAGACTAAACGACCTTTATTATTTTGTCGTAGATATTACTTAAATTGTCGATATCCTTTTGTAAGTTAATAGCGTTATTATTTTTCTTAATAAAAAACATTTCAGTGATTTCTCTTTTTCTTACGTGTTTTTCACTGTGCAAAATAACCGGCGAAGTCCAGTCAAAATCGTGATCAAATTCAATTTTATGTTTGCTGATAACTGATAAATTACTCGAATGCATTTTGATGTTGCTGAAATGTTCTTTTACACGTGTACATACGAGTAGATGTGTCGTTGTTTGTCCGATGTTGCTGTTGTGCCTCCGGGAAGGCACGGAAAATTTTGGGGTCTCAGTCGACTGAAGGATGAGGATCCTAGGATCGGCGGGCGTCTCCACTTTGATTAACTTCGCTTGTGTATTTGAATAAATCTTTTATTTCGCTTATTTCTTGAGTTGGATTAATTATGTATAATCCCACCTGGGTGATTAGTTAGGTGTGCTCGCTCTCGATAATCAGATTACAGGTGATAGTTATATTCTGCGGCTTGTCTTCGACTCCTAGTTAGGTTCTAATTAGCGACTCGACCTTTTGGATTTTCGTTAGCGACTGCCTTCGTCGCCTCGCTTTCCGTTCGCGGTGGTCTCCTGCCCTTTTCTACATCTTTCGGGGGAAGATGTAGAGAAGCTCTTTCATTGGCTACTTTTTATTCACACGCTTTTTATCTAGGTGCAAGCGAAGCAGGTTGATTCTTCGCTTGCGGTCCGCGGGTTTCGGCGTAACGCTTATGTTTCATCGCGTTTGCGTCTTTTCGCGATAAGCGCTTTGCGAGAGCGTGAGAACGTTTCTCAAATGATTATATAATAGCTGACTTACTAATTTATTATTAAAACTATGTTAATATAATATAATATAATATAGTTATAGTCATTCGGACTATAACATTGCAATCATTACAATTAATTTCGTAAACTACTTTAGTCTCTTTATCTGTAGGCATCATCATTAAAATTTTTATATCTTAAATATTTAAATATTAATAAAATTTATATTATTAATATGTATTATATAAGATATATTTCAAAAGTAAACGTTAATCCTTAATAACTTCAGAATATTTTGATGTTGAAATTTCAAATTGCTTTACTTTATAATTTTTTGTCAGAATTCTAATGATAATGTATATAATATATTACAAGATATTTTAAAATATAATGATAATGTATATAATAGATTACAAGATATTTTAAAATATAATGATAATGTATATAATAGATATACAATAAGATATTTTAAAAGTGAAGTGATGAATTGGTTCGGGAATTGATTGAGAATTTAAAAAAATTGATATGAACATAGCTCCGGAAATGTGTTGATTTCGAGATTAAGAGATAACACCATTTTTATGTTAAAATTTCAAATTACTCTACTTTAGAACTTTTTGTCAAAATTGAAAGAAGAGGTGGCTTTCACAAATTTTGATAGTTTTTACGTTTTTAGTTATGTTATAAATTTTAGAAATCATCTCTTTTAATTTTGACAAAAAGTTCTAAAGCAATAAAGTAATTTGAACATAAAAATGGCGTTATCTCAAAATCAACACATTTTCGGAGCTATGTTCATCAATTCTTTTTTTTTGTTTTTGGATTCTCAATCAATTTCTGAATAATTAATTATTCCATTTTTAAAATACCTTATATATGTAATCTATTATATACATTATATATATGTATATTATAATAATATATTTTTAATAATATTATTAAGACGATTTGGCAGAAAGTATCTTAGCATATTTCATGTAGACACGTTAATGACATAAACCAAACATTACGTCTACAGAATGAAGCCGGAATTTGCGAATGAGATAGTTGATTTGCTTTTAGTGCTTTCTTACTCTATCATATTGATCATATTTTTTCTATATGATAGAATGAGCAAGTACTAGGGGAAATCAACTATCTGACTTGCAACTTTCGGCTTCACTCGCTGCTACAACAGAAGTATAGAAATATTTAGAATTAGTCTATGTATATACGGCATTGATTATACGCGAGTTCGGTGGTTCGGCCGTCGAGCTTTAAACGTGGAGGGATCGGAGGGATCACCTCAGATATCGGTCCAAAAATCGAATTCTGAGCACACTGTTTTAGACTGAAGAGCTGAGTCGTATAGGAGGATCCAACGTAAAGGAGTTGATTAAAAGAATAATGTATAGAATTCTATTAAACGAAGTCGGAATGCTATACTCTTGGGAAGGTGCGAAAAAGAAGAAAGCATTCAAAAATTTAAACATTGCAGCTGTCATTTTAGGTAAAGGTCATAAGTTAATAAATAAAAATAATAAATAATCTTATAAATTAAACATTTTTGTTTTATAAAAATATACATTTGATTAATTTTTTATAATTTTCAGATGTCGTTCGTAAAAATCCAAAAATTCAAAGCGCCACTGAACTCGAAGCAATAAATCACATAAAAGCTTGGCTCGTCAGAAGTAAGGATCGATACTTTAATGCACAAAAAAAGATTAACCAAGTTCAACCTAACCCACCTGCTAATACTCAGGACGACGAAGATACGTAGTCATTTACATTCATAAAATGTGCTTTCAACGTACGTAAATTTTATTTTCTTTTGAACAGACTGATAGTCTAGTCTTGACTAAGCATTACTATTTTTATATGTATTGTTATTACATATAAAATTTATAAACATATTTTTAATTTTTAGTAATTAATATTAAATCTATTATGAAACATTGAACTGAAAAATATAGTTGTTTTTAGTTTGGATAATAAATTTAGTATTAAACGAATGCAGGGAATTAGTTATCATTTATAGTAATTGAGGTTATTAAAGCTTATAGTATTTTATAGTATATATATGTTCAATATTTCGAATTAAAATCAATGAAAAAAAGAGTTTCAGAGAAAAACGGTGTAGATATATTAAAGAAAAAGTAAAGCAATCAGTAGCAATTATTAACAGTACTTATCAATTTTATGTTCCAAATTTAACGGTTGAAAATAAAAATGATGAAACCAATCGGTACAGCTACTCAAATAATAAAGTTACTTATAATTCTGATACCGAGAACATTGGTTCGAGTTATGTAGACATTGATAATTTGACGTTCGACGAACAACCCACCCATAGTTCTGATAGCATAATTAGAAAAACAAGTTTATGTTCAGATCATGTTGAAAATAGTGAGCAGTTATCTTGCAAACTTGCTAAATGGACTGTAGAAAACAACATTAGTTTATCTGCATTGAGAGAGTTGCTTACTATTTTGCGCGAAGATCCTAATTCTTATTGCACCAATAATATACCAGCAGACCCTCGCACTCTTTTAAAAACGCCTAACAAAGCATATGGTACAAAAATGGGATTGGGTTTATTTCACTATTTTGGGATAGCTGAAACATTAAATTCTTTATGCATTGCTCTTAATATAAATGTAACGTCCAGCACAGAGTTTTCTCTTGCAGTTAATATTGATGGGCTACCTTTGAGTAAAAGTTCTGCAAGTTTATTTTGGCCCATTTTGTGTTCCGTCAAATCAATCGAAGCCCTTAAAAATAAAGTTTTCTTAGTAGCTCTTTATCATGGACATGATAAACCAAATTCCAATGATTTTTTACTTAATTTTGTTAATGAATGTGCAAAGTTAACAACAAATGGCATATTAATCAAGACCGTTATATGCAAATTTAAAATTGAAATGTTAATCTGTGATACACTTGCAAAATCATTTGTACTATCACTTAAAAGTCATTCAGGCTACTTTTCCTGCACAAAGTGCAATCAAGAAGGAGAAATGATTAACAATATTATTTGTTTCGTTGAAACGGAAAATCTTGTAAAAAGAACTAATGATTCTTTTAGAAATAAACTTTATCCAGAACATCACGTTGGTGAAACTCTTTTCATTAACATTCCAAACTTTAATTTTATTGATAATGTGCCCTTGGACTATATGCACAATCTTTTGTTAGGCGGAACTAAGAGACTGCTATGCAATAGATGCTATGGGTGGATATTCGGTAGACCTCCTCACAAATTACGTGCAAAGGATGTTAATGATATTACTAATTTGTTTCTTAAACTAAGAAAATATATTCCTTGTGAATTTTCACGAAAGACTCGATCTATAGTAGAATGCAAGCGATATAAGGCTACTGAATTTAGACTCTTTTTACTATATACAGGTCCAATAGTCTTAAAACAAGTACTGTCTCCTAAAGTTTACAATAATTTTATTACCCTTAGCTTAGCAAGCACTATCTTAATTAGTAATTATTATTCAAAATATGAACATTTTATTTCTTACGCTCACGAGCTCATGAAGCATTTTATTACTAATTCTATTCAAATTTATGGTCCAGATTTCATTTCTCATAATATACATAATTTTTTGTACTTAACTGATTGTGTAAAATTATTTGGTTCGCTAGACAGTTTTAGTGCATTTCCATTTGAAAATTTTATGCAAAAATTAAAAAAAATGGTTCGTAAATCTTCCCAACCCTTACAACAAGTTGTTCGTCGAATCGTTGAAGAGAATAATATTTTAAGACCTACTAAGAATACTGATGATAATTTGTCTACAGAATTGTTAATGGAACATTCTGATGGCCCTTTAATAAATACTTGTAATCCTCCTCAGTACAAAAAACTTAAAACTGCCGAATATTGTTTAAATATTAATAGAACTGCTGACCGATTTGTAGAATTGAAAAATAAAACAATAATTGAAATAAAAAATATGTGATATAATAAAAGGCCAACTTAACGAGCTTATAAGATATTAATTCAAAAATTTTTATTATTAATTTACGTCATAATATACAAAAGATAAGATAAACGTTTCGACTGTACGACAGTCTTTTTCAATATCATGCTAATATGTCAAAAAATTAATTTAGTCATATCGACCTTATTATAAATACAACATTTATGAGATTATCATATGACGAACGCAGTACAAAATTCATGTTTGTTGGCTTGAGTTAGAGCGTCAGATTTATGTATGTCATGCTGTTATATTATGTGACGACACTGTGAACCAATTAATATATCCGCTCAAATATTACATTTTAGATTTTTAATAAATAGTATTAACTTACTTTTTTGTCACAAACATAACACTTTTTTAAAAAATTATTTCTTTTTGAATAACATAATCACAATGTGTACTTTTTAAAAACAATTCGATATCTGTATCTCGCAATGTTGGCGCGCTGTATATATACCCAATTTTTAAGATGACGTAGACAATTTTTTTAAAATATCAAAATAAGAACCGTCAAGACGCTCGGTGTCCTTTTTTAGGTTGATACTGTTGTTTTCTTCTTTAATATGTATCATTTCTGATATCAACCTTTTATAATAATTCTTTTCATAATCTAGGATTTTTGTGTCGTTCCAATTGAAATTGTGTGTAAATTTTACAATATGATCAGAAACCACCGAGTGCCTTGCAGAATCTAATCTAATATTATTTTTATGTTCATTTACTCTTGTACCTAATTGTCTTTTCGTTTGTCCTACATATGTAGCATCACAATTATTACACGATATCTTATATATGACCCCCGAATTATTTTGGAGCTTATCTTTGTCTTTTTGCGTTTTTATGACTCTGTTTAATTTCTTTAGACATCTGTATCCTACTGTTATATTTGATTTCTTTAATTCTGATGCTACTAGTTCCGAGATTCTTTCAATATATGGTATCGCTATGAATTTTTTATTTCTGTCGTTATTTATGATTTCGTTATTTATATCTTTAGTACTTTCTTTGTTTAATCTATTAACAATAAGGAACTTCAATCTATTATTGATTTCTGAGAAAATGAGATCAAGAAGATAACTATTGCTCAATAAAATCTTTATGATTAATGTTAAATTTTTACTATGAAAACGGGGATGTGATAATAATATTGACCGGTCTACTAAATTATATATTACACTTTTTTTGTGGCATATAGGATGATTTGAATGATATGAGAGTGTTCTACCCGAAAATGTTTTTTTCTGAAACCAATCTATATATATTATGTTATTTATAATTTTGAGTGAGATATCTAAAAAACTTATGCTACGGTTATCCTCTCTTTCTATTGTGAATTTTAATCTATCGGGACAATCATTAAATTTTTCTACTAAATATGTGACTTGATCTTCCGGCAAGCAAACCAAGATATCATCGACGTAGCGATAGTAAAACCTTATATTTACATTTATAGTTTCAAGAATCCTAGTTTCTACATCTTGCATGACAATATCCGCAATAATTGGAGATAAAGGCGATCCCATAGGAGTTCCATGTATTTGTTTATAGATCGTATCGTTGAATGTGAAGTACGTTGAAGTCAAAATGAATTTAATTACATTAACAAACTCATTTTTATCTATTGATGTGTGGTTTTCAATGTAATGCCATCTATTATTTATGCTGTCCATTGCAAGGTCCAAAGGAACATTTGTGAACAACGATATCATTATTTAATTAAATTTAAATGTTATTTAAATAACAATACTAGGACAGACATAATAAATAACAAACTTACTTTTATGTATAAAAAAACTATGACATTTTGTAAACAAAATCCTAGCATCATTTTCACAAGAGCAGACAAGGGAAACACGACCGTAGCGATGACCAAAGAATTTTATATAGACAAAGTTGAAGAATTATTAAATGACAAAGATAATTATATGACAAGCAAAAACAATCCAATAATAAAAATAGAAAAAGACCTTAATAAAAATTTAAAACAATGGTTAAAAAATGAATGGATCACAAAAAAGACTATTATTGTTTAAGTTCCAGTGATTCAGTGCTTCCTAAAGCATATGGCTTGCCCAAAATTCACAAGGAAAACATTCCATTCAGGGTAATAATATCGTCGGTCAGTACAGCACTACATCATTTAGCTGCATATTTACATAACATTTTAGTGACAAGTTTACCCAAAGGAAAAAGTCATGTTAATAATAGTTTTGAATTGTGCAACGCATTGTCTGATCTTAAATTAAATAATAATGAAACAATCGTATCTTTGGATGTGATATCGTTGTTCACAAATGTTCCTTTGGACCTTGCAATGGACAGCATAAATAATAGATGGCATTACATTGAAAACCACACATCAATAGATAAAAATGAGTTTGTTAATGTAATTAAATTCATTTTGACTTCAACGTACTTCACATTCAACGATACGATCTATAAACGAATACATGGAACTCCTATGGGATCGCCTTTATCTCCAATTATTGCGGATATTGTCATGCAAGATGTAGAAACTAGGATTCTTGAAACTATAAATGTAAATATAAGGTTTTACTATCGCTACGTCGATGATATCTTGGTTTGCTTGCCGGAAGATCAAGTCACATATTTAGTAGAAAAATTTAATGATTGTCACGATAGATTAAAATTCACAATAGAAAGAGAGGATAACCGTAGCATAAGTTTTTTAGATATCTCACTCCAAATTATAAATAACATAATATATATAGATTGGTTTCAGAAAAAAACATTTTCGGGTAGAACACTCTCATATCATTCAAATCATCCTATATGCCACAAAAAAAGTGTAATATATAATTTAGTAGACCGGTCAATATTATTATCACATCCCCGTTTTCATAGTAAAAATTTAACATTAATCATAGAGATTTTATTGAGCAATAGTTATCCTCTTGATCTCATTTTCTCAGAAATCAATAATAGATTGAAGTTCCTTATTGTTAATAGATTAAACAAAGAAAGTACTAAAGATATAAATAACGAAATCATAAATAACGACAGAAATAAAAAATTCATAGCGATACCATATATTGAAAGAATCTCGGAACTAGTAGCATCAGAATTAAAGAAATCAAATATAACAGTAGGATACAGATGTCTAAAGAAATTAAACAGAGTCATAAAAACGCAAAAAGACAGAGATAAGCTCCAAAATAATTCGGGGGTCATATATAAGATATCGTGTAATAATTGTGATGCTACATATGTAGGACAAACGAAAAGACAATTAGGTACAAGAGTAAATGAACATAAAAATAATATTAGATTAGATTCTGCAAGGCACTCGGTGGTTTCTGATCATATTGTAAAATTTACACACAATTTCAATTGGAACGACACAAAAATTCTAGATTATGAAAAGAATTATTATAAAAGGTTGATATCAGAAATGATACATATTAAAGAAGAAAACAACAGTATCAACCTAAAAAAGGACACCGAGCGTCTTGACGGTTCTTATTTTGATATTTTAAAAAAATTGTCTACGTCATCTTAAAAATTGGGTATATATACAGCGCGCCAACATTGCGAGATACAGATATCGAATTGTTTTTAAAAAGTACACATTGTGATTATGTTATTCAAAAAGAAATAATTTTTTAAAAAAGTGTTATGTTTGTGACAAAAAAGTAAGTTAATACTATTTATTAAAAATCTAAAATGTAATATTTGAGCGGATATATTAATTGGTTCACAGTGTCGTCACATAATATAACAGCATGACATACATAAATCTGACGCTCTAACTCAAGCCAACAAACATGAATTTTGTACTGCGTTCGTCATATGATAATCTCATAAATGTTGTATTTATAATAAGGTCGATATGACTAAATTAATTTTTTGACATATTAGCATGATATTGAAAAAGACTGTCGTACAGTCGAAACGTTTATCTTATCTTTTGTATATTATGACGTAAATTAATAATAAAAATTTTTGAATTAATATCTTATAAGCTCGTTAAGTTGGCCTTTTATTATATCACATATTTTAATTGTATACAAGCCAAAGTTTAATTTATAAAATATATATATGAAATAAAAAATTTTGTTAGCCATAAAAGTTCAACAGTTCTGTTAGGTTATAGCTACAGTTTACAAAATGATTTTTACTCTAAGCCATGTAATTCATCTTTGTTTGACATACAGTATATAAAAAAAAATAATAATTTACTTGAAATGTGGTCCATTAATGACATTAATAGGAAATTAATAGTTCTACCATTTAGAGGTCAATACGTTTCTTTCCCACTATTACACTTATAAGCAAAATTTGAAATTATTAAAAAAATTTTTAAACTGTAATTGTTAAATTAGTTTCATGTAATTAAAAATTACATTTTAATTTGTAATTAAATTCAATTATATTTGCAACTCTTAAGAATGTTTTAAATCAAAATGACGTTTGTTCACCATTTCCAATAAAGACAATTTAAATAGTGTTAATGATTTTTTATGAATATAAAGAATATTATAAAGAAAACAAAACTATATTTTTCAGTTTAATTTGTAGCTTTTAATTTTAAGCATTTTTATATAGTGTAAGCTTTTATGGGTTTTTATAATTGTTCGAGATTCGAACGGTAATAACCCGCGGACAAGAAAGCGTTAAAATATTCATGCATCTCGATCAGGCCTCATGCAGCATGCATATAATTTATTAATTAATATCGTGGTTTAACATGCGTATTTTAAATTATATTTAAAATAGCGCTCGGCCGCAAGAGTATACGGATACTCCGCGCCTTCGAAAATAAGCGCTTACAACATTCTAAATTGTAAACACCGCTGTCGCGCGAGAGGAGAGAAAAACAAGTAAATAATTACAGTAAACGTTCCTTCGCCCTTAATATCACAATAGAACGATAGCAAATGTACTCGAATATTCTAGAATTACAAGGCCTATATAAGCCTCCTCTCTCGCGACCGCGGGGCTCTTTCCGATTGCTCGTCGCGAATAGAGTGTGCTTCTACTTTCCGAAAAAGATCGCTTGTCTTTTTCGGTTTTCTCGTCTAATTACCGTTGCTTGCGGAACAGTCAGTAATTTATTTTCGACCCGGTTTTTCTCTCGTTTATTGCATTCATTTCTAATACATACGACTCGGCTATCTTTTGGTAATTTCTGTGCGGTAAAACAATTGTAAATTTTGTTAGTAGTTGAAATATATTTTTGGTTAACGATACGCGTGTGTCGAGTGTAGTGCCTATCTATCGTCTCGCTTCCGACCGTCCTTTCCCGCTATCCGTTGTGCACAATAATGAAAGTATTCCGTTCAAAAACTTGTCTCATACATTTTTCTATATAAAAATTAATTAAACATGCATTTTATTCAGATTGCGCTTCATGAAAAATCTTATATAATCATGTCTATAATTATATTTTCGTTTAAATGCAATTTTACAGAAAATTTACCAAAGTTTATTAATAAAGAGATGTTACTAATTCTTTTCCACTCATAAAATTTAATGTCAAAATAGATTAGGCAAGTTTTGGAACAGATTGCTTAAATATTATATTGATATATAATATATATAATATTACATAGATTTTATATATAATAAAATATTAGTAGTATTCCCAGGTAGGGAATCGCGTAATTTGATGTCAAAATGACCTCATTTGACGTTAGAATAAGATCATTTGACATCAAAATAATGTATGTTGCTATTTGGGCTATAGATTATAAATAGAATATGCTAAAAATTATCGTATTTTTTGTTTCTGAAAACGCGTTACTTTTTCTATATTATAAATATTAATTTTGATTTTTATACAATTACTGTTTCCATATATATCCATACATATAATTTTTGTTTTTTTAATTGGTAACGCAAAATTTTTTGTTTTATATATAGGTACTTCAAATTAAAGTTTATAAAAAATGCTAAATCTAATACTAATATTCTAATACACATAAAATTTTTGTAGCCATTTGATTTATTTATAAAATATTAGTTAAGGCTTAATTAAACCATATTATAAAATATGACGTCAGAAGCAAGAAATTATATGAAGCTGTTCTTGCAAATTATATCGAAATAAATAAGATTATTCGAGCAATAATATGAATTAATAAAATCCGTCGAATACTTTTTTTACTTCGTAAATCTGCAAGTAGCTGTAAATAATCTTGCTCAATCATGTCCACGTTTACTGAAAATGTAGGACATATGCAAACAATGAGTTATACGCATATTTATTAACAAATAGGGAGTTTGACGGATTTTACTAATTCATATTATCAAACACAATAATTACATTCAAAAACTTATTTTTGCGATATATATTATATAAAAAAGAAACTTCATGTTATTTCTTGCTTCTGACATCATAATTCAATATAGCTGTAATGAGGGATCAGTAGATGAAACGTACGCAGTAGAAAAAATTGAAACAATTTTGTCTTAAACACAAAATTGTTTCAATTTTTTTACAGGATATTTTATGTATTAATTATTAATAGTATTAATATTATACAAACATTTTGATCTGTTTATTTTTTCAAATAGATAAAGTACTTTTTAAAACAAGCTTCTTAATAAATTGTAATTTAACGTACTTATATTTTTTAAGTTTCTTATTTATGGAATACTGTGATCAAAGAAATAATGTTTAATTTCTTGTTTAAAATATTTCAAAGTTTAATTTTAATATATTCCCAGACAGCACAATAACGTTTTAAAAACGTACTAAATATATATATATTGGACGTTTCGTACATATTTAAAACATCCAGATTACAGCCTCAGACATTTTTAAGACATTTTAAATATGTCCAGTGTTACTGATTTGGACAATTAAAAAATGTCCATTTTATATACCAAACGGACTAAAATTGGACCTGTTTCGAACATTATTTAAATTTTTTATAGTAGGTTTAACAGCACATATATTCAAAAGACGTTCAGAGGACATCCAAAGGACATTCAAACATCCTCTGGATGTCCTCTGAACATCTTTTGGATATATTGTGCTCTAGGTAGGTGTAGGTAAAATATTGTTTATTTTTAACGCAAATTGGAGTTAACTTGTTAGCAACTTATTAATATAGTATAAAATATATATACAAATATTGTAATTGCTAACAAATTAAATTCCTAATGTAGCATTAAAATTAAACTTTAAGAAAAAGAACAAATTTAATATTCTTTTAAATATATATTAAATTTTATTATTTATTATATATTTTTATCATGTCTCATATAATTTTAATATTGTTTTAACATTTTTAAATTATAAATAAAATAATATTTATTGCGGAAAAAAGAAAACGAATTTTGTTTCTTTCAAAAAGTAATGTACATGACAAACATTTTGTACTGGAAAGAGAGGAATCTTGTTTTTTTATAAGGTCTACAATAGGTAATTTATACTCTAAGCTTTAAGAAACTGACTAATCACAGTCAAGTATTCCATTCATACTTGACTGTAATCAATTTCTTAAAGTTTAGGGCATAAATTACCTATTGTAGAACCGGTCTAACACTTAATCATAATTAACAAAAATAATTATATATGATATATTACTTTCTTTAAAAGTACTTATACATTTTATGATATATTACTTTCTTTAAAAGTATTTATAGTGAAAAAATAATATGATTATTGTTCATCTCACACAAAAAGTAATAAAGTATAACAAAACATTTTGTACTAGAAAGAAAGAAATCGTTTGTGTGCTCCTATAACATTCAGTCAATGAACAAAAATAATTATAACATTTTTATATGATATATTATGTTCTCAAAAAATAATGCAATATTTCGTATTAGAAAGAAAGAAAAAGAGAAGGGAAGAAAGAGAGAGAAAGGGAGAGAGGAGAGAGGGAGAGAAAGATAGAGGAAAAGAGAGAGGGAGAGGGAGAGAAGGAAAAGGACGAAGAAGAGGAAGAGGAACAGAGAGGGAAAGGAAGGAAGGGAAAAGGGATAGGAAAGGGATGGGAAGGGAAGAGAAAGAAAAGGAGGGAAAAGGAGAGAGAGGAAAAGGGAAAGGGAGAGGGAAAGGCAGAGGAAGGGAGGAAGAGGAAAAGGCAGAGGAAACGAGAAGAGGGAAAGGTAGGTGGGAGGGAGGTAGAGGAGTGGGTCTCTTCTATCTCGTATCACTTCTCTCTCTTCTCTTCTCTGCTCCCTTCTCTTCTCTTCGCTTCTCTTCTCTCTCTCTCTTCTCCTCCCTTCCCTCTTCTCTCCTCTCTTCTTTCTTTTTCTCTGCTCTCTTCTCTTCTCTCTCTTCTCTCTTCCCTCCTCCCCTCTTTTCTCTTCTCTTTCTTTCTTTCTTTCTTAGTCTTCTTCTTCTTCTCTCTCTCTCTCTCTCTCTCTCGCATAGAGAGAGAGAGAAGAGAGAGAGTATTTGCACTTTTTCTTAAGATTATTCCACAAGGTTCGAATGGCACTAACAATTCATAGATCTCAATGATAGGCTGATTTCCTTTATATTTTTGATCATTGACTCTGCTAAACGAATGTCTTCCATTTCTTTTCCTTGTATAACACAGAGACGATACGGAGATTCTATATCATCTTTACTCATATTAATATGTGTGCCACTTTTATCTTGTATGTTTTTGATCACTGAACCACCTCTTCCTATTACAACAGCTGCATATTGCTTAGGCACTTTGTATTGTGGTAGTGCTGTATGGTGATCTGGATGTTACTATCCGACGAGATTTCGTATCATCATCATTATCATCTCTTGTCTCATCATCCTTTGCAAATACAGAATATAAGATGTATTTTAAATTTATTGTCTCAGTTTTCCTCTTTCAGCAGCTCTTCTCAACCATCCTTAAATATGTTTTTCTGCTTCTTTAGTTGTTTGACAATATCCTCCTATTTTAGAGGCACCTATTTAACATAAAATGAAACAAAATTATTTAATTTATGCAATTTAAAAAAATAGGAAACATTTACATTTTTTTTTATATTTTTGTTTGAAATTTTTAGATAAACTTTTCTAGAATGTAATACTCACTTATTAAAACTTTGCAAATATTAAGGTTACAAAACGCTTTTTTCTTCTTTCGTCCAAAAAAACTATATTTATCCGCAATCTCATTTGTTAATATCATAGATAAACTATCATCATAGATATCTTCTAATAAATTCATATCCATTGTTCCCTCCTAATTGTTGCAACTCAGTCATCTAAAAAATAAAAATGAATGTTGTTTGTAAATTAAATATAATTTTAAAAGAATAACATTTTTCATAAAAAGCCTTAATCATTAGAAATAAGTTATAATAAATAAATAATTTATATTGTAGAAAAATTAAATTGTAGAAAAACTAAATTCACTAAAGTCGCTCAACAATAGAAAAAGTTATAAAATATACAATTAAGCTTTTATTATTTTAATATTAGAAAATTTGTCATCTTGATATAGTATAAACAATGTATGTGTATAGTGGACGTAAAGAAATAATGTTACGCACCGTTAAACATCTAACACATTTTATTTAGTCTTTAAGTCATCGATACTCAAGTTGGTATTCAGCATTGAATGTAAGATAAAATATAATTATATATATAACAAACATATAATTATATTTTACTTTACATTCAATGTTGAGTATCAATTTGAGTATCGATGACTTCCAGACAAAATGAAATGTGTTAGATGTTAAACGTGGTGTAATATTATTTCTTTACTTCCACTATATGCATAACAGATAATTGGAAATTATATCTTACCTTATCTTCAATATTGAGTGCCAATGTGAAATGTCGACTTTCCCGAACACAATGATGTGTTAGATGTTTAATGTTATGTAAAGTCTGTTTATTCCTCTGCTTCCACTGTATACATAACAGATACTCTGAAATATAAAATTTGATTAAATTGCAAGAAAAAGATGTGATAGAAAAATGTATGTGTATAGTGGAAGTAAAGAAATAATGTTATGCAACATTAAACATCTAACACATTTTATTTAGTCTTAAAGTCATCGATACTCAAATTGGTACTCAACATTGAATGTGAGGTAAAATATAATTATATATATAATAAATATATAATTATATTTTACTTTACATTCAATGTTGAGTATCGACTTGAGTATCGATGACTTCAAGACTAAATAAAATGTGTTAGATGTTTAACGGTGCGTAACATTATTTCTTTACGTCCACTATACACATACATTTTTTTATATTAAAGATCATATTAAAATCTTAATAAAGAAATAGTAAAATTATAATTAGCCATAAATTTTATAGGTACAAGGTACATAGAGGAAGTTATAACTTTGTTTTAATGGACTAAATTCACATAATTATAATATACTTTAATATAATATGTTATATAGATGTAATATATATTAAAAATATATAAATATATATATATATATATTCGTAAATACGTATATTGTTTTTATTGCAAGTACCTACATCTGTAAATACAATACAAGATATTTTAGTAATTAAATTTATGTACGGTGTATATTCGTGTATGGCATATTCTATGTATGTATAGTGATCTACAAACGATGTACATTGGATGTCTTTAATATGTACATATATAATGCACGTATATATATCCATACAATGTGCCTCATTTGTAAATCACTGTATATACATAGAATATCATTTATATACATAGAATATCATCTATAGATGTATATAGATGCAATTTATATACATTGGATATGAAAAAAATATTTAGTGTATATGTAAATTATCTGTCATATACTTTCCACGAATGTACATGGAATGTACCTATCTATATGCATATATATTGTATGGATATACAATGTATAAACAGAACATTAAATTTATATACAAATAGGATATCCAATGTACATTGTTTATACATCACTGTATATACATAGAATAAGTCATATTCACAGACGTATATGGAATACACATACATGAGATGTCCAATAAATATTTATTGTATATGAAGGAAGGTATCTGCTATATATATGTACTTCTCTGTATGTACATATACATAGAATATGCAGCAAATATACACATGTATATTACATGGACATACAGTGTACATACAGCGCGTTGCATTTGTACATACCTATGACATCCAGTGTATGTCATTTGTGTATCATTGTATGTCTATAGAATATGTGATATCCACTGATATATATGCAATGTATATTCATTGAATATCAAAATGTTTTCTGGGTGAGTCCTTATCAAGTGATCTAGATATACATAGAGAAGAAATACAGTACAGAGATTAATACAATAAAAAAAATTACTTCACTTAACAATATTACAAAATAATAAAAAGAAGCGAAACATACTTGTGAAAATAAAAATAAAATTATTATTTTAAGATGTCAAGAACAAACATAGTATTGGTTTGCCAACACGTCAAGACTCTTAGACAAGTTATAAGAGACAGTCTCTCATAACTCGTCTAAGAGTCTTAACGTGTTGGCAAACCGACACTATGTTTGTTCTTGACATCTTAAAATAATAATTTTATTTTTATTTTCACAAGTATGTTTCGCTTCTTTTTATTATTTTGTAATATTGTTAAGTGAAGTAATTTTTTTTATTGTATTAATCTTTGTACTGTATTTCTTCTCTTGACGTGTTGTCAAACCGACACTATATTCGTTCTTGACATCTTAAAATTATAATTTTATTTTTATTTTCACAAATCACTTGATAAGGACTCAAAGAAGGCTCGAAACGTTGTGATTTAATATATAATATTTGCCAGTAGGATCGAGAGAAGAGTTTTACTTTTTTAATATTTTAAAATATTGTGATTTATAAAAAATATATAAATATTTCAAAAATATAATATATGGTTGTACAGTAAATATGTTTTTATTTCATTTTATGATTTTTACTTAATTTAATGTTAAATAATTATTTAAAAATAAAATTATATTTAGGCCAACTAAGACGAGCAATAAAATCTTAGGATGTTATTTATTTATTTTGTACTTGTAAACATTAAAAAACCTTGTACTTATAAACATTAAAAAATTAAAGTTCTTATAAAATTAGATAAATATAAATATTCCAACGTATTGAGATATCACTTCTGACTTCTAATCATACACATAACTTCTTATACAATACGCGAACCTTTTTATTCATTTGACATTTTGTAAGTAATTTTATATCTTGAATTTCCATTATGTAAATAACTTGAATTCACAAATTTCTATTATGTACATAATTTCTAGTAATTTTATCTTTTTAATTGCTTCGTTTCCTAACTTATTAAGATCATTAATATCTAAAAATTCCCACAGCATAATTGTATCCATCCATTCAGTTACCAAATCTTGGAAACATATAATTTTTTATCAAAAAATAGTTGACTAGATAAGCAATTCGGCTACATATTTTTTGCTTATAAACGACGAATTTTTTGTTAATAATTGATCACGTAAACTTATTGTCTAGTGACCAATTATTTGACCTCTTATTTACAATTGCTTTCGTGCGTTTTTTATAATATTAGTGATTTATAATTTTTTATTTCATAATTAAAATGTTTTATAATTGCGACATAACAACCGTTAATATTTGCGATTTGTTAATATATTTTATTGCCGTCCGTTTTATACAATCTACTCTAATATTTATATATCATAATTCTTTGTCCCACAATTGACAGGAATATGGACTTTACCGCTCTTATTTGCGCATTGTTTATTTAGTTTTTATTTTGTATATTAATTTTGTGATTTTATTTGGTATTATCATTATTTATTTTTATTACTAGATAACACAAGCGCGCGCTTCGCGCGCACCAAACAAGTTTTTGCTCCGCGAGTGTACAAATTTTAATTAGTTGAATTTCAATTATATACATAACTGTAATTTCCGAATTTCTATTATGCACATAATTTTAATTCGCCGTATTTCTATTATGTAAATAACTGAACTTGTACTTAACAGAAATTCGACAAATAAAAATTATATACATAATAATAGTATAGTGGCAGGTATGGCCCGTCAAAACAAACCCCCACCACCGGCCCCTCTGGCGCCGTGGCTTATTTTTCCCCCACCACCAGCGTCTGGTTTTTCCGAGTGCGGGTGTTGGGGGAAAAAAAATGGCGACTGGCCCCAAAAGGTGGGGATGAGAATTTTTTTATTTTTTCTGATTTCCTCTGGATTTGAATCCGGGATCTTCGCGTTTCCGAGCAGGGTCCTAGTATGTTGAACTAAACGAGATCTTACTAGTCTAAGGATTAGATGAGGCATTTAAGTTGCGTAGAGTACGGGGTATATGGGGGTTCGGGTATACGTATGGCAAGGATAGCTCGTCGAATCAAATGGTCGATATTGGACGAGGTGGGGTAAAAACAGTTTGACCAAGAAAAGTGTCATGCGGTCAACCGAAGATCGATGGCAGGTAGGGGCTGACGATACCGTAGGGTAATAAAAAAAAAGAACACGTAAATATTTGTACAGGCGAGCATTCTGACTCGTGTCGATAAAAAATAATACATCGTTGTAAATTAGAAAGAATGCTTATTGTTGAAAAGATGTCAGATAAAATTTTATTTTAAAATATTGCGCGGCTTAAGGGGATCCTAAATGATGTTTTTACCGACCGAATGCGAGAATATTTATTTTTTTCATATAACTTTTTATTGACTATACTGATCAATAAATCCTTTTCCACGATTAAAGTACTTATAAAAACGGACCGCGCTAGCTATGTTTGCATATATAAATCATATAAAAATCAAAAATTACAGTTTTGTTATCGGCTGCTTTGTGTCAGTTCGTAATAATACTTATTTAATAAAAAAAGTTTTGCAGTTTGTCTGTGCATGAAATATAGTATGCGCGGTAAGGATTATATGAAGAAATATTAGTAAGCAATTAAAAGTGAGATTGCAAGTCTAATAAAAAAGTTATATATAAAAAAACATTTCACGCATATGTGTGTGTGCAAATCGAGGCTGCGGAATAAAACAGAGCAGTAGATTAGTTGCGTGATATCGTGATAGATGGAGCTGCAACGTGTTTCTCTCTCTCTCTCTCTTTCTTTCGCTCTCTCTCTTTCTGTTTTTTATAAGGTCTGTTCGTTTTGGCTACACTGGCCACATTAGTTCAGAGGTTGTCTTTTTTGTTCGACATTGGAAGGAAAAAGATAACCTCTGAATTAGTGTAGCCAATGTATGCCATTATATATTTTATGTTTGATAATATAAATAATACATCAATTTTTTTCTATAAAAAACTATATATAAAACAGAAAAAATTTTGTGTTATTTATATTATCAAACACATGAAATATATAATGACATACAATTTTATTTAATTATATTTGTATAATACAATAATATTCACATGATTTTTATAGATAATAAGTATATGCATTTATAATTTATAAAAACTAAATCTTATTTTTCATACATCGAAGTAATTCAAGTAATGATTTTACTGAAATATATATTTGATAGACATTGTGATTCTAACGAATTTTATTTGTTCGCATATACCTGTAAATTGTTATAAAATTACTTTTACTGTAAATGTAAGATAAATTGTATGCAATCTATAAAACAAAAAGAGAGAGACAGAGAGAGAGAGAGAGAGAGAGAGAGAGAGGAGAGCGAGCTTTTTTTTCTTTCCCGAAAATAGAGACATTCAATGCAAACGGTGAATTGTATATCTCTTTACGACACGTACAGCCGAGGAAAATTTTTATATATAATTATATAAAATAATTGTATAATTATGCATATAATTTTGCGATTATATATGTATAAAAATTATACATTATTTTAATATAATTATATATAAAAAATTTTTTCCCGGGTTGTATGTGTCGTAAAGAAATATATGTATAATTAATCGTTTGCATTGAATGTCACTATTTTTTTGAAAAAGTAAAAAAAGAGAGCTCTCTCTCTCTCTCTCTCTCTCTCTCTCTTTCTTGATCCTTTATGCTTATTGTTAGTATTCTATCAATTAGTAATCAATGCAATCAATCATATCGTTTTACGGCAACAGCCAGTTACTCGTTCACTCACTCATTCATTCTTTTAAAATATGTCCATTTTTATACATAATTATGTAAATTTATATATAAAAAATAAGGGTGCATATATAATCATGTCAAATTTGTATATAAAACATATATTTATATATATAAAGAAATACTTATTTATTACACTTGTAAATATATATATATATATATATATATATATA